>NC_137437.1:29553600-29736100 GCF_964374335.1 Astatotilapia calliptera
AATGAAGGTTTTCAGAGGACTGTTGTTGTTACACATGTGATACAGCTGTTTGTTTTTACGATTGCCAGCACAGGGTTTTTCATTTTTAGCTGTGTCCAAGGCAATAAAACCCTGAATCGTGGTCATTTTTGTGATGAAATTTTAAAAGTTTATTTTCTTTAAATAAATGGGAAGTTGAGGTTTAGGAGGTGGATCAGGTTAGTGGTTTTATTGGTTCTCATTTTTCTCAGAAGTTTAGTTTTCTAGTGTTTATTCACACACTTATAGTTTTAAACAGCTCTTTGTGTCGCAGAATAATGTTTGTGTGAGTGTTACTCGTATCATAAAGTGCTTTGAGTGCTTGAAAAACTAGAGAAATGCAGTATTAACAGAGTCTGTTTACCATTCAAAGTTTGAAGCCATCACTTGTAGCATGTGTCAGATCATCATCATTAATAACTCTGTAGCTGTGACTTTAACAACATGAATGTGACTAATTACGCACTGATGAAGGAAATTAAGTTGCACAACATTTTTTATGGCAACTTTTGTCAGCTCACTCTTTTCCTTAATCAAGCAGCATAAATCTTTAAGGTTTCCTCAGAGACAAACAGCTCCAGTGCTTTCCAAATGGCGACCCTTGGGATTTTGTGTCAGTTAAATATTATCACTGTAAGCACACAAAAAGTAATGAATGATATTCAAATTTACTGCATTGCTGAAGACCGTTTGCCTTCTCCTCTCGCTGTCTGAAGCATACACTCTGGAAAAGATTAACCTAGCTTCCAGGTATCTTAAACGATCACTTTTTAATGGCCACTAGGGGGCGAGAAATGTGTTTGCAAAAGGACTTCCAGTCCTAGAAAAGTCTGAAGACCTCTGTAAACACTTGCCTGACTAGTGACTGTTGTGACGTCATGTCCAATGTTAAAACACCAAGATGGTGACGACGAAACTGCTTAGCTCAAGTTTTCGTAACGGGATGTCAGTGGGTGATGTCATAGCAGCTATGGGATACATTGCTGCCTGATTCACAGTCACTCATATGTCAGCAGTGCTTTCCATGAGCGTTTCTGCTGCTCCTTCTTGGCCTGACTGAGGTCCAGAGGGATGCTGCTCACTCACAACGACACGGTAAATCAAATCCTGCTTTATCATCCTTTGTGACCCTGATGATTCTAATTTACAACACAAACATCCTATTTATAGATTCAAATTCACTGAGGTCATAGCTCACATGAGGTGATTTCCCACAGACTCACGTCACTGTTTTTGACTTTGAGATAAACTTTCACAATGCAATAAAGGCAAAAAATATATTTTGAAATTTTCATTCATTGTTATGTTTTTTTTTTTTTTTTTTTTTTTTTTT
This sequence comes from Astatotilapia calliptera, assembly GCF_964374335.1. Lineage (NCBI taxonomy): Eukaryota > Metazoa > Chordata > Actinopteri > Cichliformes > Cichlidae > Astatotilapia > Astatotilapia calliptera. The sequence goes on from NC_137437.1 coordinate 29,554,952, forward strand.
TTTGTGAAAGGAGCCATTTAGGATGTAAAACAAACTGAAAGCACCACACTTACGTTTCATCACGAAGAAAGAAACTGTGCGTTCACCGCGCCTGTTCACACTTCTTCTCTGTTTGGGCTCCACCAGCCGAGAAACTCGTTGCTAGCTTTGTGTGCTGTTGGTGCAGGTGAAGCTGTCTGCAAAGCAGCCCTCAGTTTCAGGCTGTGGTTTTAATGCTGTGGCTGGTGGGTGCAGTTATCTGTTCTGTGTGGCTTAAAATAACTTTGACTAAACCAAAATTCATGCGATAAGCTGCATGGTCTCTTAATAACTCTGCCTCAGTTTGTCGCTGTGAGTGTCTAAAGTACAAAAATCTGAGCTCATGTTAAGTAAAAATATTGAGTCTGCTGAGTCTCACCTGACAATTCAGTAAAAAGAGACACAGCAGACATGGTGACATCATACAGTAGGTCTCCAGGCTCCAGGAGCACAGGTTTGGTGGGTTTCCCTCCGAGTTTCTGCTGTGCTGTTTTTTTCTGGCTGCACCTTAAAACAAATAAAAATCTGTGCTGGCCAGAGCTCTGTTAATATTTCAATGTGCTGTACAGATAAAGTGTGAAGATGCCAGATAAGATTTTACCGTATAACCAAAAGTTGTTGAGCTGAAGCGGAAAAGAGAGAACTGGGTGGTGTTTTCACTCTTGCCTGTCAGCTCGTACCTCTTGCTGTCAGAGGACTTTAACTTTATTTGACCCCAGAAACATAAATCAGATGGTGGAGCACATCTGCCTAGCTGTGAAGCAGAGTTTCCCTTTTTGTCTCCCAGCTACACAGACATGCGTAGATCTGCAGAACATGTGGGCTTTCTAACGGGGATTTTTATTTTTTACATTTTTCTTGCACATTTTTCACAAGTTATCAGGACGATTTAGTTATTTTTATGTAAAAGCTGATGTTTTCTCACAGGCTTTGGCAATGAGATCAGACAAAACAAGCGGTTAAAAGCGGTTTTTTTTATTTCTATGTTCACCATCCCAGCCGGTTTCTTCTTAATCGTACATCTCTGCTTCCTGTCTGTATTTACTCTACACAAACTGCAGCGTTTCCTGTGCATCAGAAGGTGCTGTGCAGGAAAAAGAAACCTGTGATTGGAAAGGAAACTCAAAAGCCATCATAACTGTCTTACAGGGTAAATATTCTAAATAGATGTTTGTTCCTGGATAAATCTCCTGAGGTTCATCGTCTCATTTTAAGGAGTTTCAGTGAAATATTACAGCAGCTTGAGGTCAAACAAATCTAATGAATTCATCTGTAGGTGAAAAAATTTAGAAAATATGGGAGGAGAAGTGATGACATCATTGAACATATTTTGTTCACAGTTCAATTTTTATTTTTATAGCCATAGTTCAGAACAACAGTTGCTTAAAGGTGTTTTATATTGTAAGGTATAGACGGTACAATCAGATGATCGGCTGTGAGTAGCTTCTGGTGACTGTGGGGAGGATGAACTTCACGAAGAGCACAAAACCTCAGATAGAACCAGGCTCAGAGAGGGGCAGCCATAAGCTTCGGGGTGTTTTAGCAAGTTCCCATTTTACTTTTGGAAACTGTAGAAGTAAGACAGCAGTCTGAGAGAGAAATGCTCTGTTACGATAATAAGATACTGTGAGGTCTTTAAGAGTTTGAATGAATGAATTCCAGTCTAGAAGTAAAAAGTACATAAACTAATTTTTCAACATCACTCTGAGACGGGGATGTTTCTAATTTTTCTAACAATAATCATCAAATGAAAGAAAGCAGTCCTACATTTTTAATTAATCTACACATTGAAGAACATATACTGGTCCAAAATGACTAAAAGATTCCTCACAGTATTGCTGGATTCCAAGGTCATGCCATCCAGAGTCAGTATGATTAGCAATGGTGTTTAGAAGTAGAAAATTAGGCCATTATGTCTGTAAGAGGTGTCTGTAGTTAAACTAATTTATTAATGTAAACTGGTCTCGTAGGTAAATATAGGTGGGTATCATCTGATTAGCATTTAGTTAAATGTTTATTTACATTTAAATATTTTTTATATTTTAATAATATTTGTTCCTGATTTCTTATGAAGAAGATCAAAAGCGAGCAGCCTCATATGAATCTTATCTTTAAAGTTGGTATTTGAGTCGTATTTTTAGCACATTTGTTGTGCCATAACTTCAGCGTCTTTGAGATACTGCTGATGTCCTTCCGGCTCCTCGTTTTGCAAAGATGAATTCAAAGCAGCCACTGTTGTGACCAGGATGTGGTTTGTTTTGCCCGCGGTGCTCTGGCATTCGTCAGCAGGGTCCTCTATCGGTCCCTCGGGCCTTGTGTGCAGGAAGTACAGGAGCCCTGAGCCGGGATCACATCTGGTTCACATGTGCCTGCGAAACATTGTTCAAACAGAGGAGAGACAGTTGTAAACTCAGTTCTTTGATGTTAAATCTGAAGGTGTGCTCTCTCAGGATCAGCCATTCTTAAATCTTAAACATCTTAAGTCATTTATCATGCTTACAGATTCTCTCGTACTGCAGCAACGCTGCAAATGCAGCTGCCCGAGTTATATGAAAGACGCTTGATTTCCTTGACAAACATAGACGAACATAGTTGACCAATACAGCATGAATGGCTCTTTCAGGGGGCTCCCATTAGCAATCCCCAGAGTCGCTGCTGCTTTTGGCACCCACCCAGTGCGCCTGAGGGACAGTGACGCCATTGATCAAAACGATAGGGCCAGAAATAATCTTTACTGAAGGAAAAGGCCTCGCATACAAATGCAGTTCCAACAGACTCGATGTCCATGACGTGCAGCCTGTTTCCCTGTAGTGAAACTGATTGTTGTCTGTTGCAGTTACACCAAACTGGGGTATGCAGGGAACACAGAGCCACAGTTCATCATTCCATCATGTGAGTATTTTGCATCCTACGTATTTAAACCAATTCCGCCAACGGGCCTCTGCAAATGTTTGACATTAACATTATTCCACTTTTCTAATGTCTTTAGTCATAAAATGCACCAGATTTTATCAGTTTATTTTCTTTCTCTGTTTAATTCTCTCTTTTCTCGTCAGGTATCGCCATCAAAGAGTCGGCCAAGGTCGGGGACCAGGCCCAGCGTAGGATGATGAAGGGGGTGGATGATTTGGACTTCTACATCGGAGATGAAGCCATAGACAAACCCACGTATTCCACTAAGGTACGAGACCTTTAGAGGAATACAGAGAATCCCGGTCGATGTGAATTTCATCTAAACAAGGAGAGATTGGATATTTTATCAAGGCTCAAGCTGGGCTACTTGGTTTTGGGGTGCATTGTGTAGATGTTTCTCTGTACCCGAGACAGACTAACAGCTTGTGAAGAGGCAGACTCAGGCAGCGCTCCCTTCTATTTTTAATTTGTGAGAACTGCAGGCTGAGCTGGACTCCCAGAGCTAAAAAGTGGGATAGATGAGACTGTAGGAGTATCTAAATTTAGTGGATGGTCTGTGACTTTGCTGAGGGTTCAGCTGTTGAGTGTTTGGAGGCTGAGGAAGGAGAGCTGCCATCTTTAGCTTCCCAGAATAGGTTTCTGTAAAGTCACTAATGTCACTCATTAAACTGAGCTTTGTTGCAACAGTGGCCCATCCGTCACGGCATTGTGGAGGACTGGGATCTAATGGAGCGCTTCATGGAGCAGATCATCTTTAAGTACCTGAGGGCCGAACCTGAGGACCACTACTTCCTGTTGGTAAGAGTCTTAAACACAGGGCCTCTCCAGTGATGTTAAACATTCAGTTTAACTGCAACAGTCACTTCTTAGAAAGATAAAGATAAATGAATTTAATGCTCTGCCATGAATATGTTTGAGTATTTGTAGATCTGTGTTAGTGTTTTTGATCTGCAGAGTTTTACTGTTAGGTCCAGACTTGAGTCTAACTGTACCACATCCTGTGTTTGCAGACGGAGCCTCCACTGAACACACCAGAAAACCGAGAGTACACTGCCGAGATCATGTTCGAGTCCTTCAACGTACCGGGGCTCTACATCGCTGTGCAGGTCAGGCTCCCTTACCCTAGAGCTCTAGTTTGTTTGTTTAACTGTGGAGGCATGTTTGTGTCTTTATTTTGCAGTGAAGACTAGAATTAATTCAACTGCACAGGGGGTAACTTTATATAGGAGTGTAAAGTTTGCAATAATAGGGTCCTGGAAACTTTATAGGGCAGGTGGCTCCAGCTGGTAGCTGTCAGCTAGTTGGCCTCTGTGTGCTGTTGGAACCATTTGGAACATTTTTAATGATGTTATTCATCAACAAAAAGGCCGCTGTGGGGTTAATTGTACTAACAGACCGTATAAAAAGTCTGTGCTTCAGATTACTGAGTGAAATTCTGGAGTTTTATTTGCACTAATTAGCAGGTATCTGTTCCTGTGTGACGCGCCCATACTGATACTGATATCTCAGTGTGAGATTCAGTTCAACATAAAGCAAAACTTGAGATTCTGAAATGGATTTTACTTAAAATACTTTTAATGTAGCGTTTGTTTTGTATGTTCTATTATAAAGACACAAACGAGCCTCCGTATGTGAACAGAATATGAATGTATATGGAGGAATTTGAAAGGTTCAGTTATAGCATGTCTGTTTTGAATAACTTTTCATATCATGTGATCATGTGACCATGTTTAGTTCACAGCAGTGTGTCACGATCACTAGCACTGCTGAAGTGTGAACATACTGTGAAGTGTGTGACATTCCCGTGTGTATGTGTGCGTGACAGGCTGTGCTCGCTCTAGCTGCCTCCTGGACATCCAGACAGGTCGGGGAGAGGACGCTGACGGGTACCGTCATCGACAGCGGAGACGGCGTCACCCACGTCATCCCTGTGGTGAGTATACAGATCACGCCATTGAAGGACACTCATCCCTGAGCTGCACTTATTTTTGTTTTCTGTTCATTAGAAGAAAATAGAAAGTTTCAGAGGGGAAGAATCGACAAGGCAACCGAGAAATGTTTTGTGAAACATGAAATGAAAGTGATGGTTTGAAAGCTTAAAATTAAAACATTTCTGATTCATTTCTGATCTGTTTACCCACCTCAGTTCATTTGAAGTAAAGACAATCATTTAAAAAACATTTAAAAATCGAGCAGTGGAGGGTCTGGTGTTTCTTTTTTGCTCAGTGAAGGTAAAATGGGAACAGAGCAGAGTTCTAGTATAACTTCCAATGTGCACGAAGAACCAGCAACACTTTTGTTTATAGACCGAGTTTATATGATTGGTGTGTTTCGACATGTGGCTTTCATTACTGAAGTCGTGCCTGAAAGCTCTGCTCTTTTCTTATAAATGTACCTTTTATCATTTTTTTTGTTCTGTAATTTACTGTTTATGTGAAAATTAAACATATTTTTTTGCATTTCCTCGTAGCTTTTCCCTGTTTTCCCCTTTTCACCAGGCTCCTTAACTGTTTTTTTCCCCTTTCTGCCTTCAGTGTGCACTACTACCTTATTGCAGAACCTCTTTTATTGAAACGATCCATCTTGATGTGTATATGAGACGTGAAATGTCGAGTTTCTAATATAAATCAGAAAACAAAAGTCCAGAATTTAATCTGATATCTTAAAAAAGCAAACAGTTTCGGAAATGCGTTTTTAAACCTTTGGAGAAACTAACCACTCACATGCATCTACTTCCTGGTTCAATGACTAACCAAACCAAATGTTTTCTAGTGTGTGCTTTAGGAGTTAAATGGAGTTTAATGTCATGTGTACAGGAAGCAAGCACACTGTTTTTGTTCATTAAAAAATGCTCCTGTGCTAATTTTAATCAATTATTTCTACAGCGTTTTAATTGATTGCTGTTTTCATTATGGTCATTTGTAACTGTTAATAAAAACAGATGGCTTTCATTTACCTGTGATGCAGAGCAGCAGTGTATGTTTCTTTGAAGTCTTATAGACCGTGTGCAGTGTTTATATATTTTTCCATTTTGCTGAGTAACCGGATAGTGCCGATTTTAAAAAGTAGGGCAGAGTGTCTCGGAGGCTGGAAGAAATTACTCAGTTTGAGGAAATGTGCTTGCAGAATTCGTTCTGAGGCTGAATCAGCGAGTCTGCTGAGCACGCTCACGTCTCCGTGGGGCCTCGCAGATGTGATGGAAAAACACATCCAGCTTTAGCCGCTGGAATCTCTGTTTGGTTGCAGATTGTATGACATCCTCTGTCTTTCTTTCTCCACCTGTCTCTTTCTCTTAGGCTGAAGGTTATGTAATTGGCAGCTGTATAAAGCACATTCCCATCGCAGGGCGAGACATCACCTACTTCACCCAGCAGCTCCTGAGGGAGAGAGAGATCGGCATCCCGCCGGAGCAGTCGCTGGAGACGGCCAAGGCAGTGAAGGTACAGCTCCAGCTCCCACCGCCGCCTCTGCGGGGGAGGCTGTTATTATAGTTATTCAATGTGTCAGCAGTGGCATGCAACATGTTGGTCTCCTGTGGCTGTAGAGGCTGAAAGCATCCCCTTGCTCTCTCTTTGCTCTCACACACAACAACACGCTCAGTGTGGTGATAATGTTATTGAAGAATGTTCTACTGACAGTCATTAAAATATCATTGTCATACTGCTGAATAGCTACAACAAAGACAAACTGCAGCATTCAAATGCAATATTGTGTTTTAGTGTAAAAGGATCGGCAGTGTTATATCTGTATAGCCCGAATTTTCTGTTTCTGTGCACAACAGAAGCTGAACGCTGTTTAAAAAAAAAAAAAAACAACAGTATGAGACTAATTTCACTCCTTAGATTAAAATGCTTCAGCTGAAAAAGAGCCGGGGCACTCGAGCTCCGTTTGCTGCAGTGACAGCACCGGACTCCGCTGAATTATTTTTTAAATCAGGGAACAAAGTGGGACTGCACTGCATTTATCTCACAGTGACAGCAGGTGGCGCCATCAGTCTGTCTCAGGCAGCAGGCGTCCTTCACACACAGTTTCCCTGAAACTCAGCCTGAGACGATTCCTTGTGGGACACAGACGGCACACTTCAATATTTTCTCTGTTTTTTGCAGCTAAATTTGTGTCTCAAGAATTCATTATTTTTTCCTCCAATTAATTAACTTTCCCGGTCACGGATTGATGTGACTTTTATGTTAATGCTCTTTCTTTTATTTTTCCTCCCTCTGTCAGTCACTATATTTTCTTGATTTGCCCCATTTCTCCATGTTTCCTCCATGTTTATTAAACAGCTTGTTATCCAGGACTTTGTTCTGGATGTCAGGGGCCATTCTTCATTACCCCGAAACAGAAAACAAGAAATGAAGTGAACTGAAATAATTAACATTAGCACTGTCTGTCGTGCATATTGCCTATCGTGTCTGGAAATGTTAATTCCGGTGCCTCCTGGTGTGCTGGCACAGTGTACCCCAGTCCCTGCAAATCAAAATAATGAGTATGGGGCGCTGTTAGTGCTGCACGATTCAAATGTGTCGGTGCCTAATGTTCCTATCACTCCGGCATTACAACCCATGATAATAGAAGCTGTGACACAAATAGAGCCGCGATGATTAAGTTGGCAGATTCTGCTTTCTGTGACCTGATATAACACAACTTTTTCCTGTTGCTCTGACCACCAGGAGCGGTTCAGCTACGTGTGCCCGGATCTAGTCAAAGAGTTCCAGAAATACGACACGGACGGCTCCAAGTGGATCAAGCAGTACACCGGCATCAACGCAATTAGCAAGAAGGAGTTCACCATCGACGTGGGCTACGAGCGCTTCCTGGGACCCGAGATCTTCTTCCACCCAGAGGTCTGTCTGTGCCGTGCAAATCATGAAACGCAAATTTGACCTGCTGTTTGTCGCAATTGGGTGCTGAGACATGTGGGAAATTGTGGTGTCAATATAGGAGTTTATCAGGATTGTTTACACATGCACTTAAAGACAAAATGTTAAATTAAAGGGAATTTGTGAGTTTGTTTACTTTACTTTGCAAGTTAGTAAGCAGCTAGTTTGACACACAAAGCTGTGGGGAAACCAGTGTGTGTCCTGCTGTTATGCTGCTCTGCTGCAAACTTGCAGGACTGTAAAGAAACAAGTCTGAGGTGTTCTGCTGGATAAACTATTAAAGAGCCCAAAAATTAAACAAATGAACACACGCCCCCAGTCCCACGACATTATTAGGCATGCACAAAGCTCTGATATTTTGTTATGGCTGAATTAGGGTGGCTTGTGAATGTTTTCTGCTGCTCATAAATGCTGATTAGGTGGCTCTGCTGTTACCTCAGTGAACCACCCGTGGTAATTAACTGCACATCTTTGTTTTATACTTTGCTGTTTGAAGGCTACATTTAGTATCTACCTCCACGCTGCACCCGACGACATGTCAACCTTGTTTCTTCCTCCTAGTTTGCCAACCCGGACTTCACCCAGCCCATCTCCGAGGTGGTGGACGAGGTCATCCAGAACTGCCCCATCGATGTCAGGCGTCCTCTCTATAAGGTGAGCTGACACGCATGAAGACCAAACATCTCAAAGAGTGAAAAAATCTGCATTTTTGTAAGACTTATTCACATCATGCTGCTGTTGGGGGGAGAACTGAAGCACACGCTCCTGTTTGTGCGTTTGATGGATTGTTCAGGTAAAAAAACAACAACAACAACAACAACAAAAAAAACAGGTCAAAATAAAAAGATTACAACAGGTGGACATGACACTGGCTGACAGAACAGATGGTGTTCACCATGCTGAGCTCGACTGTTTTCATGAGCCCATGGAATAAAACATGTTTGATATTATCCCAACCCCATAGTGGGAAAAAGACAGACTTAACACGACCATTTGGCACCAAACCATCGAGGTAACAGGAGCACGGCACAGCTTTAGCAGACTCACAGCTGTCACATTACATTTTCACTCCATTTTATCATAGCCAAAAAATTATCCAATAAATAGTTTCTTGTATATTTATAGAAAATTGAGCAACAGTGTGATTGTTTATTTTTTTATTAGTAAAAATCATCTTTGTTCAGCATGTGTGTGTTTTCTTTTTGGTAAATCGCTCTAAAATGACGTAAATTAAGGTGGAGAGTTTCCAAAAAGTTCAGTTACGCAACTGTTTATAGGATCATCGTCTTCATTAACACCATATCCATGTTTAATCTTTAAATATCAACATTGGCATGAGTACAGGTATATCTCTTAGAAAGCCAGTATTACTCAGTCTTTTTAAGGGTCTCATGGGAATGTTTGTTTAGTTTGAAAGAGACAGGAGTGAAAAAGTAAGAATCACAAGTCTTGAAATGTTTTTTTTCTTTTTTCTTTTTTAAAGCTTTTATTAAAACAAAATCATGTGACGTGATCATTTGTTGGGTTTTAATGCATTTTGAGTTTAGTTTGTAAGAGTCATACAGGCCGCTGGTCGGCTGCAGGTCACTGGTGTTAAGCGTTTGTGTGATTTTTCGTAGCTCTGTAATAGCGGCGTCCTTTTTCTTCCACAGAACGTCGTCCTGTCGGGAGGCTCCACCATGTTCAGGGACTTTGGGCGCCGTCTGCAGAGAGACTTGAAGAGGACGGTCGATGCCCGCCTGAAGATGAGTGAGGAGCTGAGCGGAGGCAAGCTCAAGGTGAGCAGAAAAAATGAATTTACACTGGGCACGGATCGATAGTTCTCAATCAGCTGAATTACAAAACGGCACACAGGTTTATTGAAAGTAGATGAACTGATTTCAACAGCAAATTTCTCCCTATAAAAATCTAATGAGGCTTAAAAAGATTAGAAATATTTCAGGCTCAGGTATGCAGGGCACAGTTTTTTATAGCTCCATAGATGCTCAGGTCATAAAGGTGATTCGTTACGAGCGGACCTGCAGCTGTAAATCTACCTCAGACGGTAGAGGAGCAGCAAGCAGCGACTGCAGCTAATTTAAGGCGGACCAGAATGTTCTGAACCTCAGAATAAATCTCCTCGGTGTGCGTAAGTAGAGCAGGAGCAGGTTCAGGTTTAGCAGAAATGTCCAGAACCTTCTTGAAACACTTATTTAAATCACATGCAGATAAACTTTTAAGTTTTAAGTAATACCAACCTCCTAACTGTTGATTCAGGTTTCTCTTACTGTACTAAAAGCTTTCCAATAACTGTTGGAAATGGAGTTTTTCAGTCATGCCAGCTCACGTGACCATAGTCTACACTTAAGTGAATAAATGTGCTGATATCAGAGCGATCCGTCCCTAATTTTAACGTCTTTACACTGAAACCCTTCCAGGCCACACGGTTGCAAACTTGTTAAGTATAATTTTGCACCGTCCTGGACAGCTGGTGGGATCAGGCTTTGTGAGTCAGGATTAGAGAGATATCAGATCAGCAAACTCTTCCTTTTACTCATCTGTGACAAGGTACTCCTGACTCTCTTCTCCATCCACCCCGCCTCAGCTGGACTCTGTTCTTCTCCTCTCCTGTGAACCCTCACAGCTATTTGTCATTAAAAGGTGGAATTACAATTACATTCAAGGAAAACAGGATAGGATCTTCTTGGCCTTGATTTTGTGAAGTTGTTTCAGTTTGATGTCACTTGCTCGATGTCGTTATCCCACATTTATTTATATTAAGATATAGTTGACACACTAGGGGGCACCAGCAATCACAGGTTGTATGTAGATGTTGTCATCACCTGGTTTATTTGTTACATGGGTTGATTAGTGGTGGACGCACCGTAGAAACCACACCCGTATGTTATTGATGGATTCCTGTTCTGCTCAGAAAAGCCCAGTAAATGTGAAAATATTCACAAGTAAAGCATCAGTTACTTTTAAGTATAGTAACTTTTAAGTACTAGTAACTTTGGCTAATTCATAAAGGTCTGAATATAAGGCGGCACTTTCTTTGGTTTATTAAGCTCCAAAAACAAAGTCTTAAACACTGATTTAGATTTTGAAAACATTGAGAAACTGTCAGTCAGGGTTCGTGCACGGTTGCACGGTTTCAAATATAATCTGTGGTGATCAAAGTGACTAATTCTTGTAATGTCACTACTACAGAGTCCTCCCCTGGCTGCATTCACTCTGTAGCTCTCTCAACTTCTGAAATAATCTTTCCTCTGTGTTTCCTCCGCAGCCCAAACCGATCGATGTCCAGGTCATCACTCATCACATGCAGAGATACGCAGTGTGGTTTGGTGGATCAATGTTAGCATCAACTGTAAGTATTTCTCATGTTATCATCATCATCATCATCATGTGGTTAAACTTTATTGCAGGAGAAGGAAATCTGCTTTTAGATTCACCCGCATGTCGGCTTTGCTCCCGTGTGGCATTTAAGGCCACACGCACTTTAGTTAAGCCCTCATTTATTGTGTCGTTTCTTTTAGTCCCTCTGAGTGGAAGTGAGTGCTGTGGGTGGTTGTGACATTTCATTATTCTTTTTCCTCCCCTGTCTCTTGATGAGTTATTTGTGTGAGTGAGGCGGATAATTTTATCAGCAGGAAACGTGAGTGGGAGCGGAGGTCTGACAGCTGATTCACCAAAGGCTAATTGATGTTAAAAATCGAATAATCCGATAAGAATAACAATCCTTTTCATGTCTCAGGATTCACAGTTAAAGAAAGTTTTGTCGGATAATCGCAAACATCTTGAGTTTGTACCTCGACCCCTGTTTACCCCCGCGGTTTGGTCTAAATTTAGAACCAATATATCGATCAGTCAATCAATCAAACATCACAAAGGAGTCGTGCTTTTAATAAATACACTCCAATTCAAACCCACTCCAGCACACGTACAGTTCAAACCTCAAACAGTTAATTAAAGAAAAACTAAACTAAGATAAAGCCACAGACTGTATGTAAAAGATGGAAGTACTTTTCAGGTTTGTAAAGTGAAACCTGAGTTTTGAACTTTAAAATAATTTGCACTCTGATCTCTCCCTGAAAAGTTTGAATCTTTCTGCCAAACATAGTAAAGTCCTCCATCAGCCTCTGTGTATTTATTACACGTCTGCTATATTGTTATTACAACAGCATTCTTTATAATGACCAGCAGGGGGCGACACTTCTGTTTGCATAAAGATTTCCAGTTGTGTAAGAGAATAAAAATACAGTTTTATTCATCCCAAATTTAGGAAATGTTTGCTCCAGCAGATGTAGTAGTAGTAGTAGTAGTAGTAGTAGTAGTAGTAGTGGTATGGTCATTTATTACAGTCTGCGAAGATCATCCATAGAGTTGGCTAATGGTTTTTCAGTTAAAGGAGAATGGACGGTACCATAACTCGCCTGGTTGAGCAGGTCACCGTGTCATTTCCTGTCAACTCTCTGTACTTCCCTGTTATAGAAATAAGCCCCCAAAATCTCATACTTTTGTCACGATAAGCTACTTTTAGATCTTGGAAGCTTTGTGTTTTGTGCTACTGGATGTTTCACATGAGTTCAGCACCGTGTTTCATCCATGTTTTCAGCGATAACTGTTTAGTTTTCCACCACGCCTCCTGTTTCAGATCTTTGGCTGCTGATTGTTTGCAGTATTTTAAATGTTGACAAGCTCCTGTTTTGTGTTTCCTCAGCCGGAGTTCTACCAGGTGTGCCACACCAAAAAGGACTACGAAGAGATCGGGCCGAGCATCTGCCGCCACAACCCCGTGTTTGGAGTCATGTCCTAACTTTCTGGAGTTTTGCTGGCAGTAGGAGGGTGGGGTGGGGTGCGGGTGGGTCTGAGGCAGTGATGTTAGGCAGCGCTTGGTGGCATGTGGAGGTGTGTGCAAGAATCCAGGAAAAGGAGGAAAGAAAAAAAAAAAAAAGAGCCCAGACCAAACAGACGGGCTGGAAAACGTGTTGTGAATGTTTTTCCGTTTTCTTGTTTCTTTTCTTTTTGTTCTTTTCATAATGAGGGAAAACAGTCTGTAAGCCAAAATGATTTTAAGACAATTTCTGGATCTGTTGAGTGGCGATGATGATGACGGTGTTGGTGGATGTTGGTGGGATGGTATTTTCCTGACACCAGAACATTATTTATGCGAATAAAACGCGAGCCCAGGCGAGATCTGGTGACTCTCTGAGATCACGCTTAGAACATATTTTTGTCCTTTTTTCTTTCAGCTTCAGCATCTGCCTGTCTGTTTGCATCCTGGGAAGAGCTTGTTTATATTTCATACTAAAGTTTTTATATGTAAAACTTGGGGAAATCAGGGGTTGAAATAATGTTACGAATATCAGTGCCAGCGAGAGACTGTTTTAATCCTCAGTGCAGCTTTGATACGCAGTATTTACTGAATTCGAGTAGGCGTTGTTCTTTTATTCCCCGCGTCCTCGCTGTCTGCCCTCTCATTCTTCACACACAGACCACGTCAGGTTTCCAGGAAAGAGAAGTGAAACTGAATAAGGATGACTGTCAGATCAGTATTGTTAGACTAGAAGTCTTTTTTTTTTTATTATTAAATACCAAATTATGAAAAGAATGGGATTTGTGTATTTAATGCAACATTCCAATAAAGGCTCAAATTTGTTTCTAAGCCCCGCTGTCGTCTTTGTGACTCCTTATTAGAGTAAAGCTCAAGTATCCATCTCAAGATTAAGAGGTGACTATGTTAAACTATTTTTAATCCCAGATCGGTCGAAATAGAGTGGTAATAGAAACAAACCCTCGACTGACCACAGTCTTCTCAGGTTTTGGAGTCTTTTAGTCACCCGCCTTCAATCACTGCTCAATCCAACTAGCAACAGTCCCCCAAGGCTTTCCATCTGTGGGCCCAAACAGGCCCCTCCCCAGGCTCAGCTCCAGGATGGTCTAGGTGAGGTTCCTTAAATCCAGTAGTGGATCTATAAAATCTTACATGGGGGGGGGGCAAGGGAGGACTAGGGAGGGTGACATGTGAAAATCCCCTATATGTAAATGGAGTCCACATATATGCCCCATGTCCTAGCACCTCTAATGAAGGCGGCAATATGAGAATCAGTGATGGTGTCAGTCTTTGACCAAGTGTCAAGTCTTTTTCTAAGAAGAAAATAAAGCCTAAAAGTGACTGTTCAGCAGCATCCCATCAGGTAGGATGGAAAGAGATGGAAATGGAATTATTATAAGCCAAAAGATAAAGACCTGATCATAAAATCCAGGATCTGATTTTCCATTTTGAGGCCTATAAGAAGTAATGACTCTCATGATAAGAACAAACCACCTCAGAGTCTGAGGGTTTTATTACCATCAAACATCAGGAAATAGAAAGTTCAGTAAATCACACCCCAGAAAATATCCTTAAAAAAATCGCTCTGAACTTCTGACCTTCAAAACGTCCTTTGGCAGAAAAAGTCAGGTTCACTCTGCAGTTGTTCCAAGCACGAATCCCACAGAGCGGCGCGTGATGAGGAAACTGCAGCAGTTTATAAAAGTTTATAAAACGTGACACGTGGTTAATGTCTGTCAGTGGCAGTCTGCTGCCTCCAAGATTGACTACTGACACATCCTTCCTATCAGCCAATTTTAGGTGGAATAGACTCTGGCCTCCTGCAGACCTGCACAGCAAGAATTCCCAACAGGGCAACGAGCCCCCTGCCGGGGGTATGCAGAGGGATTACGGAGTCGCTGAAACGGCATCAAAAATTGATTGTGTGCAACATCCCTCATCAGTCCACAAGATGGACACCCAAGTAACTCTTTGCCTTTTTCTTTCATGATGATCATGATGATTATAAAAAAAAAAAAATCACACGCCTGCCTCAGCAGCCCACTGCACACATTTATCAATACCTGATGACGAGAAGATAACTTTCAGTAAATACATTTTGAAAGTAAAAAGCAAAAGATTTTATTTAAATTATTCATTTTAAAAGAACATCTTAAAGGTGTTTGTTGTATTTACCCTCTGCACAAACTAAGTAAAACTTACAGTCACCACCAGGGGGCGACATTTACCAGAAATGTTTCGAAGGCCAGCACCTTCAAGCCTGAGGCTATTTATGGTTCTCTGCTGGAAAATGGTGTTCTGTCTCCTGTAGGTTGTGGGGGTGAGGCTACCCCGAGCAAAGGAGTTTAAATGTTGTGGATTGATGGTGAGTGATGCTGGATGACTGGCAGATTGGTGGAGCATCAGCAGGAATGTGGGCGTTGTATTGGAGGGTTGTGGTAAAAAAGGCAAAGCTTTTGTTTTACCAGTCCAGCTACATCCCAGTCCTCACTTATGGTCATAAGATTTGTGTTGTCTTGCAGTTTCCTGGTAGGCGGAGTTAGTTAGTGCAACTGGTCATTGTCTTTGGCTAGGCACTCCCAGCACCATGTTTTCATTTGGTTGGCTTTGGGCTGGTTATTTAGATTTTTACTTTCCACAACCCTGTACAGCTGACATTTAACCAACTGCTGCTGACGCACTGATAAAGTGCTAGCACACCTCATAAAGTTAATCACATTTGCTGCTTTTAAACTAGTCAAGTTTGTTTTGAGTTGCATCTCTCTTGTTATTTATCATGCCTCTTCAATTTTAGTTTGTGTTCTTTTTAGTCAGCAACAGTTTGCGCTTTTTGTTTTGTTGAGGTATTTTCCAAAGAGAAAAGTTTCATCTCACATTTGCTTGATGGAATGTGAGATGAGACTTTTGGGGAAATATTCTCCGGACTGATGGAACAAAAGCTGAAACTTTTGGAAGGTTTGAATCTCATTATATGTGGCGTAAAAGTAACTCAGCAATTCATAAAAAGAAGATTATAGCAACAGTCAAACATGGTGGTGGTAGTGTGATGGTCTGAAGGTGCTTTGCTGCTTCAGGATATAGATGAATTGTTGTAAATGGTGGAATCGTTAATTCTGCTCTCTACCAGAAAATCCTGAAGGAGATTGTTTTGCTTCAGGACATAAACTGGTGGCTGGACAATCATCAGAAACACACCAGCAGGTCCACCTCTGAATGACTCAATAAATAAATAAATAAATGAAGGTTTTGGAGCGGCCTAGTCATTGCCTAAACTTAAATCCAGTTGAATTCTTTAGTGTGACCTCAAACAGGAGATTACTCTCTCGCAACCATTGCAAATGTCTGATTGCAGTTCTTGCTGCCAAGAATGGCACAACCAGGTGTTGGGTTTAGAGGGTGTTTAATTTTTCACACACTTCTTAAAAAATGAAATCATCATTTAAAGACTACATAAGACAAAGATAACCACAGTAAATATGTCAGTGTTGAAACTTGTTTGATATTCTGAAACATGAAAGTGTGACATAAGCAAAAAGCTAGGAAAGCAGGGAAGGGGCACATACTTTTCACAGCACTTTATCGCTTCCATTTTGCTGTGAAAAATGATGTCTGGATGCCTGTTTAGCTTGATGCAACTTGACACATAAGTAGAAGAGGATGGATGGATGGATTTTCAAATGTACCATCTTCTTTTAGCAAACCTTAAAAAGGTTACGGGCGTATTTTGGGTTCATGGTTTTCAGCTTTTTTAAAATCTGACCTTTGTTAAAATCCCCAGTATCTTTGCACAAGGCCATTCTCCCTGCAGCCAGCACACTGACTTTAAAAACTGACTGCTCACTTGCCAAAATAACCAACAATACTGGTTTCATTTCTGAGTGTTTTTAATGTTTTGGTACATCAGTGTCAGTGTGTTGTGCTCAGGTGTCTGGGCACTTTTAACTGTGTACCGGAGCTGTAAATCTGTCCTCTTCAAATTCCAAAAAAATGTGTGAAATCTACGCATAACGCAACAGCCTCTATTATTTCTCCAGACGGCTCAGCGGTTTTTCTCAGCTGTCACTTTGGTCCTTGGGAACCACTTATTAAAGTCTTGTCTTCAGCATTTGGATCTCTTCTGTGCGAATGACAAATAAACTTGGAGGCAAAAGCTTCATCTAAATGGAGGGGGGGGTGTCGCACCCCGCCCATGCACTTAATCGTTTCTCACTGAGAGTCAGACAATACGGCACAACACCAGGTAGAAATCTGCATTTAAATGGACTAATCCCCCTGACAGGAAGTCAATTTGTAAAAAAAAAAGAGCTTTGCAATGGTTTTTGTGTGGCATTGTTGTTAGCAGGCAAGGACGCATCAAGCTTCTGACATCTGCATTAACCGGACAGGGTTTTTGTTTACAGTGCACATCACCTAAGGCAAAGTTTAAATGAATTCTTGTGTGATAAAATATGCAGTGTTTTACTGTGTTTGGAGTTGGGAAAAAATGTCTTTGGAGAAGTTGAGCTTTTTGAGTAGTGTCAGTCTTTCTTTCAGGAACATTAAATAACATACAGAGACGTAGTTCCCCATGTGCCCAACAGATGTCACTCTCCCTGCATCCCGGGGGTTGCTCTTTTCCTTCCTAACTGTTCTTGTATGCCTTTGCATGAACATGCAATCCATTTGGGTCTAAATGCTCCACGTACGCTGCAAAATGAAGACCCTGCTCAGTAAAGACGTCCTTTGAGCAACTTTTTTTCCTTTGCAGCAGGTGAAAGGTCTGAGGAGTGGGAGGAACAATTCTCCACAGCAGCCCGGTGTGCAAAATCATGTGCCGACACCATTCAGATAGAGACTGCAGGAAGGTTAAATACTGATATGTCACAGCAGGCAGATCGATTTGACAGGGCATTTCCTCTTTGCAGCCTAAATTGCCGCCGCTCTCACTTGGCACGGCCATTGTCCTGATTCATTTGAGGGCTAATGACACACGCACTGCAGTGATTGCCGGTCTCTTTGCTTCATAAAAGAAAGTAATATCCGTTTATCTTCAATAACTGGCCAGAAATCAGATGTTGGCTCTCTTGAGTGAGTGCCAATCACAGGATGAAGGCTGACAGACCTCACACCGTAATATGAAATCAGACATCATGTAGGTGACAGCTGGTTGGTCACTGTAGCCTGCATCAGCAAGAAGGTGCAGGAGAGCTGTGCAGCTCTGCAGCGGATGTTTTATAGTTATTACTGTCATCATGACAGGAATGATAGCGTCCTTCAGAGTAATATCAGAGCAGAGTTTCATTACAATACCTACTGGCTAAACGGCAACAAAGAAGTGGGGTGATACTGCACAGCTTTACTGTCTAATTTGGCAAATCAGGAGAGTCAGTGACTGTCAGTGGAAAGGTCAGATTAATCCTCAGAGTCTTGTTTGAACACATCCTTAGAAATTAACGTACTCAATCCAGAGTCAGGGGTGATTTTGGCCCTGATGGTTACTGTCTTGTTGAAAAAACATTATAAATGCAGGAGGACCGACATCACAAGTTTCAACTATGAAGCAGAATTTAAGGTAACTTTAGGTTTCTTACCAGGATTCATTGCCGTGGTAACTTAATGCTGCACACTTAGTCTGCTCTGGATGAGGGTATGTTTGAGGTAGATAAACACATACAAATCACTGTGATAGAGCGTTCTCCTTCAAAGTAAAGGTTGTGCCTTTTGAAATTTCTTGGGGGGAGCAATAATGAACAGCTTTTACTTTGAAGGACAATATTACATGTTTCTGTTGCGTCCCACTTTTTCAAGTTTCACTTCAACTCAGAGCAAATGGTGAATATTTGTGGACGTTATTAATCTATGTCTCTCTTCCACGGCATGTCTTTATCCTGTTTTCCTTCTCCCACCCCAACCGGTCGCAGCAGATGGCCCCGCCCCTCCCTGAGCCTGGTTCTGCCGGAGGTTTCTTCCTCTTAAAAGGGAGTTTTTCCTTCCCACTGTCGCCAAAGTGCTTGCTCATAGGGGGTCATATGATTGTTGGGCTTTTCTCTGTATCTACTGTACAATATAAAGCGCCTTGAGGCGACGTTTGTTGTGATTTGGTGCTATATAAATAAAATTGAATTGAATTGAATTGAATTGAATTGGACAAGTCAATATCTTCACTGCAAACTATGGGTGACCAAGCTAATGTCCGAGCGACCAGTGGAACAGTGCAGCAGCTCCAGCAACCACTCGCCTGCCGGTCATGTTCTTACTAGTGAGCATTGGATTTTCTGATAGTCGCTGACTGGTCCCTAGGTCTGTGTAACTGAGACCTAAGCCTGCTTAAATTAGACTGTTTCACACTGCAAAGAGGTTAAAGGCCTTTACACACCGATGGTGTTGGAAAAAAGTGAAAGGAAATTCAGAACTTTTCAGATGCAAATGTTAAACTAGTTGTGTTACATATACAGACACTGAAATCGTTGCTTTGTTACAGAAAATTAATCCTCGAAAAAAGATGAAATTTAAATCAAGCCACGAAGAGCTGGTCCAGATGTTTCCAGACCAGCAAAAGGAAGAAAAGGAGTTTCTGAGTTCATCTGTCAGAAGAAGGCAGCAGCAGGGAGAACTTCATGGTTTGATCTGGGACTTAAAGATGTATCACGGATGCTTTCGTACATATTTCAAGATGTCAGTGGGGCAGTTTGAGCAGAGTTGCGATCACATCTGCGGAGGCAGAGAAATAATTTCAGGGAATTTCAGAGAAACGTTTGACTGAGAGCAGCTGTGCTTCTGCGCTAAAATGCGCTAAAATGTTATCATTTTACTGTTTCCATATCATTGTACATTCACTACCAGTGCACTTGTTGCCAAAAATGCACTGACCTGATTGGTCATATCTGTTTTTTCAGATCCAAAAAATTGAGTTTGGTTAAAAAAAAAATCGCAAATTCATCCTGCGAAATTACGCAACTTGACATATAAGTAGACTGTGAGGCAGTGTGAAGGTTGTATTTAGAATAATGAGTCACAAAAATATTTTTAACATAAGAAATATTTGTATGAATTTTATGTGTCCAGTGTGTAAAAACCTTAAGACCAAAAATAAATATCAAAAGTTAAAAGTGCGTATCTGAAAACATCTCAACAGACCCACTGGTAAAACACTGCCCTCTGGTGGTGAGAAGTTTAGTTGAATTCTGCAGAATTCGTGTCAGTACTAAAAGTACCTTTAAACTGACTTTGGTGTTTCTCCAAATGCTTAAAGTGCACACACACATTTATACAGTGTTTTTCAATATTAGCACTTATTTCTTTCCTCTCTCTCTCTCTCTCACACACACACATACTTGCCTTTTATATCCTTGTGAGGACATCTAATTGTCATAATGCTTTCCCTTAGCTGCTTACCCTAAACCTAGCCATCAAAAATTAATGCCTAAACCTAAACCATAACTTTACTGTAACGCTGACACTAAAACCAAATTTTGAGCCTCAAAAATGCCTTCAAACTTATGGGCCCTGATCCCAACAAGTATAGTAACACAGTAAATTTTTGGTCTCACACACACACACACACACACACACACACACACACACACACACACACACACACACACGCGCGCGCCTGGTTAACCTCGTTTTTCTAACATCATAATTTCTATTCCTTTGTAAAATATGCAGCTCTGCCTCTTTGATGTGAAAGTGCCAGACTGGGAAACCCCCGACTGATTTAGCGAGTCCCATCAACGTGTGACTGATTAGCTGGATTGCTGATGTTAGGGGCAGCATCAGACTCTGAAGAGTCTTGAGGCCTTCAGAGTTTTTCAGTTCACAGTTACTGAAGCCACCGTGTTCCTGTGAACACTTAATGCTTTAGGAATGCATCCTGATCTTTGCCCTGTCACATTTTTAGTGTGACAGACTTCAGAGAGGTCTTTGGATTTGATGTTTCAGTGCGTGTTTTTCTAACGCGATTCCAAATATTTCAGTTTGTGTGGTCAGATCTCAAGATTAATTCAAGGATCTCATTTGTGAAGTACAGCTGACACTTGGTTACTGACCGATAGGGGAAAAAAATAACATTTTTATTGCTTTAAAATGTCTCCACATTTCTTTTTCAAATCATACTGAGTGTTGGAAAAAGAAGATTAAGTTGAAGAATACTATCACACAGCACTGAATCAGGCAAAAACACTTAACTCTGGTTCTTATTTTGCACCATTGTGTGTAATTTAATTCCATTACAGCCCAGTTTGAAAGTCCCAGTCTCTCGCCACGTGCCAGACGGCCTCAGCTCTCTTTCAGTACAGATTCAAGCTTCGTGTACTGTGATGGATTTTCCTACATTTAAAAGTTTTCTGCTAGATCTCCCTTTAAAGCTTTTTTCCCCCAAACTACCTCTGCTGAAATCCAGAGAGTCTCTAGGAAAATTGGAGTCATTCTGTCCAGGAGAGTGAACAGATCTAATATTTCAGGAGTAGCTGCTCTCTCTGTATACAGCCCTCAAGATGAATAAATATTGCATTTTTAAAAATCTCAGCCCTGAGCAGACAGAACGCGGCAATGTTTCGGTGTTCATCACAACCGCACTTTGAATATTTCATGCTTATGTCACGGCCAAAAGGCATTTGAACGGATGCTGAAGTGTTCATTTATCTTTTGGAGCACAAGTGCATCTGAGAAAAAGCTGATTTTAAAATTCCAACGCATCAGCATCACTAATGAACAGGTTATATCGACTTTATTTTAATGGCTTTTCAGAGGCGTTATGTCTCAGGCTAAAGACCTCCTTACCTTCCCCACACATATATCACATTCAACATAACAAACAGTTTTTGAATAAAATTTGTGTTCTGTAGTTTATATTTATTTTTTCCATAGGAGATTTCGATGATTTTCAAATCACTGCATTCTGCACATTTAATGATGAAAAAGGGAAGTTGTTACGACCCGGCTCTGCTAGGCGACAGTGGACGTAACAGAAGTATAACATCTTAAATTCTGCAATGCATAAAATATATTGTACTTATTTATGTAATACATCGTATATATTTGAATAGTCTGGTGGTTTACTGCCTGTTGGGCTGTACTGGTGAGAATGCAAATGCTGGACATTTGAGGCAGAATAATTTAAAAGAAAAGCGAGTTTTAATGCTGAAACAAGTCTAGAAATCCAAAATCACAAAATGCGAGGAGAGAACAGGAAACTGGGACTGAACATGAGCAAACAAAAATACAGAGTTCTGTTCCAGACAAACAAGAATGTAGTACTACACTCACTGGCCACTACATTAGGTACAATGGATCAGAAAATCACACGGCTCTTAATGTCTGACTTTAGGCATGTAGATATCATTACAATATCATTATAATGAAGGTTTGCAGAAGGACATCTCTGAATGAACAACATGTTGAACCTTGAAGGTTCTGTCAGCTGAGAACAGGAAACTGAGGCTACAGTCTACACAGGCTCACCAAAACTACACAGTCGTTGCCAATTTCTGCAGCGACATGAAGACTGAAGGATCAGAATTTAGCATATAAACAACATGAAAGCATGGATTGATGCTACCTTGCATCAACAGTTCAGACAGCTGGTGGTGTAATGGTGTGGAGGAGATTTTGTGGCACAGTTTGGGCCCCTTAATACCAACAGAGCTTTGTTTAAACACCACAGCCTACCTGAGTGTTGTGGAGTTTGCTGAACTTGCTGAATCTGTGTCATAAAGAATAAAGTTGATTTTGAAGGTAAAAAGGAATCCAACGCAGTACAAGCAAGGTGTAACTAATAAAGTGGCCGGTGACTACCTATACCTATCTATACGTACACATATGTATGTATATGTATACACACACAACACTATAGGTCCTACCCAGTCCTTTTGTAACAAACTGCTACGAGACTGGGCTGATTAATGTCCAGGTTAATATCTGTGTCATTGCCAGTTAAATATGTTTTCAAGTCTCCCATTCTGATTTTAACACTTTTTTATTTTATTTTAAGGGCAGCACTGTTGCCTCACGGCAAGAAGGTCCTGGGTTTGAATCCACTATCTGTTTGCGTGGGTTCTCTCCGGGTACTTTGGCTTCCTCCTGCAGTCCAAAGACAGGAAGTTTGTGGGTTTAAGTGAACTGGTGAATATAAATTGCCCATGGGTGTGAATGAAAATGGTTCCAGGGTGTACCCCATCTCTCCCCCTGTGGTAGTTGGGATAGTCTCAACCCCTCCTGAGACCCTTGATCAGCATAAGTGGAACAGAATGGATGGATATAATAATGCAATATAATATTTGGCTTATAAACAATGCTTTTCTAAATCAGACAACAGAAGAGCACACATACTACACCTTCAGCTGACATTGTTATACAAAATTATTTAATTACAGTTCTTGCTGGTCGTGAAAATAACCGATCTGACATGAAATGCATTGCTTCCTTTATCAGTACATCAGTTTTAAGCCATGTCAGTGTGATAAATCAGCCTTTTAGCGTGATAAACTTTCATGAGATAACGTAATGTGGTGCTGGAACACGGGAGTGAAAATGGGACTTTATATGCCATGAATGACTTACGATGAATGACTCCGATTCATCCTTAAAGCTTTCCTGTTCAATTAAAATATTACATCAGATAAAAAAAAGAAGCTTTCTCAGAAACAAGGACATTTTCTAAGTGACCCCCAAAATCAGAGAGGTACTGTGAGTTATTATTAATGGAGGCCAAATACAAATGAAGTTAAGCTTGAAATAAACCTCGTCATACACAGTAGTGTTTTTACCATCTGGGGCACAAGTGCACACTCTTTTGTATCCTTTTAAAGCGTCCTGATAAAAGGTTCAATCACCTCTAGTACTCTGACTCAAAATAGTCAGGGTGCTCCTGCTTTTATTTCAGAAAACGATTTAAAAATGAAAAATTCCAGTTTGGACTCACAGGAGACATGAAAGCAGAAAATATGCCGTTAACATGTGAGTTCGAACATCGGTATTAACATGAACTCGCAGCAGTTTTAAAGAGGTTTACGCAGAAATCATCCATTAAAATTAAAGTTGTCACAGCCCAAAGCCCTCGCTTCTGTCTGATCTTCCTTTTTGTTGCTTTTCCTTCAGTAAACTACAAAGAGCATGGTCAAGCTGAAGAGCAGAAGGAGGACATCAAGGTTGTTGAAGGGCTTCTTTTTTAATCATTTGGGGCCTGAACTTGGAGGAGTCTGGGGAGAAGAGTGGAGATAAAAGCGGCTGAAGTCTGAGGGCTGTATAGAAGTGGATAAGATGGAGTCCAGGAGGACATATCAAGGAGGCAGCCAGAGATGTGGAGGGTGATAGGACTTTGGAGGAGGGATGGATCCACTCCCCTCGCGGCTAAGAGCAATCAGAGATGGTAGGAAAAGAGACAAGCCACAGCCTATCTGTCATATTCTCTTCATCAGTGCCTCTTTCATCTTTGTCAAGATTATCTCTCTTTAAAAAGACACAGATAATGCCAATGTGGGCCGCTATAGAAACAAGATAAGCGGAGATTTACCATCGCTCTGAATCTTAATGTGACCCCTAATGTGACGTGCTTGCTGCCCTGAAAAGAAAGTAATACTATTAATTTAAACCCGATGATAAATCAAATCTAATGATACCGTAGCTGTTCATGTTTTGACTTATTATTTCTAACATGTTTAATTAACCTCCACAGCCTGTGCAGAATAGCCAAGGTAATATCCTTGGCAGAGGGAAGGCATTTGCATGAGGATGTTAATGTGTCTGGCTGGCGATCATAGATGGGGCGGGGGCGGTTTTTGAGTCTCTCCAAGAGGTAGAGTGTGAGCCCCGCTCGGCTGGCAAATGTACACATTATGACATAGAGCAGCAGATGGTCAAGCTGACCTTAGTGAGCGCTTCCAAAAACTAAAGCTGTGTTTCCCAAACAAAGGGCGTTATGGGATGCCACATTTTGACAGTACCCAAGCCAGACAGGATTATTTGCCACAGAAATAATCATCCAGCACCACCGTGATGCAGTAAAAAGACTAAAGGATGGTTGTAACAACATAATAACATAAATATTAGCAGGTAAAATAAATATAAAATTGAAGGAGGAGCTGGGCACACAATAACTGAACAGCATAAACCTTCCTTTACATCATTTTTATGTAATTTGTACAGGAAAGAACCTCAGACATTGACAACACTGTAGTTCTGCAAACAAGCATCCTAGTGCACTTCAGACCCAGTAAGACCCTCAGAGACTAACAAGAGCTGGTTCATCATCAGGACAAAACACCTGCATGCAAACTGATGAATGCTGTGTACGATGTGCAGTGCGCTGAGGAGTGCTCAGACTTCACGTAGGAGAGAAGAAACAACCAATCCACAGGTGCATGAGACCGGTGTTGGGTAAGTTACTTTAAAAAAGTAATTAATTACTAATTACTAAGTCAATATTGTATTTAAAATACTTATCTAATTACTATGTCAGAAAAGTAACCTAATTACTAAATAAGTAATTTAACTAAATACTTCTTAAAATCCCCATAAACCTTGAGTGGACAAACAATAGAAATTAAACTCTTTAAATAATAAATACATTTTTTTAAAAGACGTAGACTCTACAGTACGCAGCGGTAGCATCTCTTCCACAATGTAGCCTGCATTCCTTTTTTTAAGCTGACCTTCAGACGCTTTCTGTGCTGCTGAAGTAAAATCAAGTTTTGCTGCTTAGCAGGAGTTGCCGCGGTGTTATCCATGGATGATGAACAAGGATCACTCAGAAGTGTTCGTCTATGCTCTCCTGTCAGGCGCTTCAGTAGATTACTCGTGCTATTAACAGCGGCCAATAGTTTTTTCTCCCCAGGAGCTTACATATTACTGTAATATTCTTGTCTGCTTGTTTCTGAAAAGTGAAGAGTATGTCCATTTCATTTCCACTCGCTTCAGCCGAGTCCGACATCTTCCGCTTTAGAATACGACTATGCAGAAAACTGGCGCGAAATGACGTGCAGCTGCACTACAGCGATGTTAAAGCGGCAGAGTTTACTTCTACGTTTAGAAGATAAATTATTGAAATTAAATAATGATATTCAGCGAGTTTAATTATTTTACAACGTAACGCAAGTACATTGTAAGTAACTGTAATTAAAATACCTAAAAATGAACAGTAATTAGTTACTCTACTTTTTCAGTGGAAAAGTAATTTAATTACAGTAAAGCGTTACTTAGTAACGCATTACACCCAACACTGCATGAGACAGGAGGAGAGTCACATCTTTAGGGCAGGACTCAACTGTGCATCGGCGCCTAATGGAAAAGGGACACTCCATTAAGACTGAAGACAGATAGTTTGAGAGAGAAGGTCAGCTATGCCCACCATCACTGAACAGAAGTCCTGAGACCGTTCACCTTCAAAGTAAAAGCTGTATTGTACTGACTGAAAAAAGAAGACAAGTGGACCTCTTTAGGAATGTGAAGACTTTTCACCTCTCATCCAAGAGGCTTCTTCAGTCCTAAAGAAAAAAGTCCCAAGCAATCACCATGAAGTCTTCTGTGCAGCACCATGCAACCTCTAGTGAATGCCAGTAACAAGATGCATGCAACCATGGGGGAAACTACCTGCTCACCTGGTAGTTGCCAGTTGCCAGAGGGTTTTTAACTGGTCTCTAGATCTGTATTAATGAGGCCCCACACAGTCAGCATTTTTGCCAGCATTCCCTCCTGACTTCATATAAACCAGAGTTTATTGAAATAGTAGGCCTTTCTCAGTCTTAATGGCTTAAGTGTTAAAAAAAACAAAACACTTTTTTTTTCTTCAACACCGTGTGTGTGTGTGTGTGTGTGTGTCTGTGTGTTAAAATGCACACACATTCACTTTGAAATGATGGCTTCCCCTCTCTGAGTCTGGTTATGATTCTGCTATTGGCTTCTTCCTGCTGAGACAGGAGTCATTCCTTCCCCTTGCTTTGTTGCTTTCATTCTGTCTTATGAGCTTAATCTCTTCATATTTTTCTTATATTATAGTTTTGTTTACCTTTGTATAATTAGCTCAGGTTAGGCTGTGAGGACCACCCCTTTCATGTAAATTGTCATGGCGGGGAACGCTGGTGTGTTTATGAAACAGACCCAAAAGCAGACATGGAAGAAATGAACTGGTATTTAAACAAAAGGTGAGCCTTCATTGACACAAAAAACAGAAAAACAAGGCGAGGCAAAACGAGGACGAAACTAAACTGAAACCTTAAAAGAACATGAAACTGAACAGGAACATGCAACAACGTAACTATGAAACAGTCCAAACATGAACAGTAGGAAACGAAAACTCTGTGACTTGACATGACCTCACATGAAAACAAGCAGACGATCTGAAAAAGAAAAGAAGGAGACAGAGGACTTAAATACACAGAACGGTAAAGAGGGAAGTGGAAACACCTGGAGACACAGCTGACACAAATGATCGTGACGCCACAGGAGGAAGTAAAACAAAACACACTGAACATGGAAACACTAGACTCTTCAAAATAAAACAGGAAACATGGAGAGACGTAGGCATGACTCACCAGCTTCACAAGATGGACACGACACACAAACACATGACAGACAGGACAGGAAACATGACACATAACTAAGGAGACATAAATGCAACAAAAACCAGAATAAAACTCAACTAAATCGTAACTAATAATAACACAAGAACTAATTATCACAAACTTAACATAAGAAGCTCAAAAATACAAAATAAACTCAAAACGCTCGGTCCCAGCCCCTGACGTGAATGCTCTTGTATCTCGATTGATAAACCCTGATGTTATCAAGTTCATAACTTCTCTTTGTTTGAATGGATTGTTGACGTTACGGTAAGGGAAGTGAGATAAGATAAGATGGGAAAACGTCCTGAGGATGTTTGCTCCTCCAATTTCTCTTTTTTTTACTTACACATCTAAAGTGTCCCATAACATTAAGTCACCTTTGAAACCTTGAAGAATTTATTAAACTCTCAGTGACCTAAAAAGTAGCTGTATTAGCGGGGGAACCCAGTAAAGAGGCAACCACTCTTACTGATGGGCGTCTTTTGTGGTACATCAGGATGACTTCTTCAAACCCTAAAATCAGACTGAAGGTGGGGAGGCTTTTATCTCTATGGTGTTATCACTGCTCTGGACAGGAAGGGCATGATGAGTATGGCGTTAATAACACCTCTGGAAAGTTTTCTTTCCATCAAAAGGGAAACTTACCTGACTCGATTTCACAATCCTTCTAACAGAAGTTTACATAAAATATTTAATTCACTTTAACACAACCTTGAATACAGTCAGGAAGACACAGACACACCTGAAGGAGATAGCTTCTCTTTCACTCTATTAGAAGCACAATTATTGGAGGTGTTATGATTGAATCAAATGTTGTGGGTAGTGATCACATGCTTTCTGTTTTGATGTGTGGTTCCTCCCATATTGGTGTGTGGGTATGTGTGTTTTTTGAATCTCCCCCTGGCTTGGCATGTGGGTGTGTTTGGGTAATGACTGGTGAAACAAGCTGAACTGCTGATTGGCTGATTCAAACAAGCTCCTGAAGTCCAGATTGGATGATTGACAGACAGCAGCCTTTTAAGCTCCAGCTGAAAGTCATCTACTGCTTCCTTTATCTCTTCTACACCCAACAAAGAGCCAGCCGGTTGTTTGTAGTTCTGTGAATTTGTGTGAGGAATCCTCAGTGATGGTTTCTTTTGTAAAATGTGAAAGTTTTGTAATGTAGTTATCTGATGTTTAAGAGCATTGCTTTATTTTGCAAATAGTTGCTGTAGAATCATTGTAAATTCTCATTCACTGTAAATGTTCAGCACTGCAGTAATTTAGTAGAGTGAGAAGCCTCTTTGTTGAAAGCTTTTCCTGTGTTTGGATGGGAGCTTAGGTTAGAGAATTGTCTTTTGTTTGCTTTTATTTTCTGATAGGGAACATTTTTTTTCCTTTTGTTTTGACACCTCTTTCACACCCGTCCGAAGAAAATAAACTGCTGTTTATCACCTTAGTTACCGTGTTGCTGGCCTTTCTTGGGAGCCATTGGAGTCACCTAGATGTTTAGGCCCGGTTATACGTAGGCCGGGTCGTAACAGAGGATAGAACGCCATGTTTTTTTTTCACATTACAGGTCAGTGTCTTTGAGGTCAACAAACAAACATACTTCTGAAAAGTAATCATAGAACTGAAAGAAGTTTTTGATCTCCAGCATTTTCAAGACATCACCCAAACATTTCAGATTGTATTAAAGAAGCATATAGAGAATAAAACAGGACCAAGAATAGACCCTGGGGAACACCGTATGAGAGTGAGGCCTAAAGTAAGGACAGTTCTCAGTCTACAATGGAAAAGGATAGGGACTGGAGGACATCCATTGGCTGCAGGTCTTAGACCTCAGCCAGTGAGATGAAAGGCCAAGTAGAAAGAGGAGGAACCCCAAACCGGCAAGGTTACCTATTAAATTGCCTCTTGTTTTTAGGTGTTAAGCATAAGGTAGGTCAGAACATAACCTGGCCCTGACCAATTCTGTTGGAAAATAGGTAAATGTTGTTGCACTTGAGTCTAATCTGCTGAAAAGTCTGTTTTGCACTGGTGGAACTGCAGCTACTAGAACATAGACACCCAGAATAACTGTTCAATCAAAATGAATTCAATGAATTCGCTCTGTGCGCCAAATCATTAGATTAATGATTTTCTGCAGCATTAATCTCAGTCTTATTTGCATAAGGTTTTATTGTTTTATTTTCTCATCATGGTTACGCGATAACGTCTCTGATCGAAGTAGGCGGTACTCACAGGGATCATTTTGTGTGCAAGAGTAGTCACATGAGTTGTGAAACGCACATTTTTATGTGAGCGTGCACAGACGCTTAGAAACAGAAAGCACGGCTTAGAAACAGAGATTTTTCCTCTTTCCAGTAGTGGGAGATGACATATTTTAAGCATCTTCTCTGGTTGTAATAGTGGCTGAAGGGAGACAAAAACTACAACAGCAAACAGGAAGCTCTTCTCAGCCAGGCCAAGGAAGATGGCCCCGCCCGAGACTTTTGGACCAAGACAGTGCTTTTAGGCTGGCTAGTGTAGCTGAAGGCTGAATGACCATACAGACCTAATAGGATGAAGTCCATTGGTTTTCCCTTCTATTTACAGATTGTTTGGCCCATTTCAGCCATACGTTTGTGAGTGGGCCCTAAACAGTGCACTAGAAGTTAGTATTGTGTGTATTTTTTCTGTAATAAGTAATAAGTCCAGTTAATTGTGCAATCTGATTTAAACAGGAAGGCAATCCAATGTTGATGAACTCAATTATAGAAATGTTTAAATCCTAAGGTCTTAATTGTTCTCTAGAATTCAGTTTTCTTCAGATAAACAGCCTTTAAATGTATTTTATGCTTTGGCCAGACATCACATTTATTTTTCCTACAAATGTGTATTTAAGTTTCTGTGGGCCTTTTATAGTGTTACTCTGTCTCCTCATTATGTGTTTTTATGTATCTGAATTAAAACTTTTGCTCAGTCTTTCCTTTGTTTTATTGTGTTTGAGGCAAAGAAGTCTTGTGACGAAGCAAAAGGAGATGTTGTTGTTTGAAAAATATCAAACCCTGCGTTTTCCCATTTCTTAGTGATAAGTAATCGAAAATATCAAATGACATTACAAATTATAAAATACAGTTACCAAAGAAAAAGTGTAAAAAAAGCAGTTTTCAGCAGGTCTTTTTTTTTTTTTAACTTATTAATAATAAAAACTGTGACCCCTGTAAAGACTTAATCTGAGGTGTTTTCACCCTCACCACGATGTCTTTGCTTCTTTTGCATGCAGACATAGAGGTCTGTACTGCACTAATATATAATCTACTTCATTGATCTTACATTATGGTGTTAAGTGCCTCCTTTGAAATACGGCACATCATGGAAAAGCACTTACGAACAAGGTCATAACAGGTTGAATGTTAATTAGCAACATTTTTCAGCAGTAAAGAGTTCTGACAATCAACGTGTTCATACTGCTAACAAAGCTCCAATTACGCCGAATTATCTGTCCAAACTGCGTCATTATCTTCAGATTTTATGAGTCTCTATTCATGGCCACTCATGGCAATCTATTCAGAATCACAGCATCAACAGTATACGTGCTGATGAGCTGAAATTACTGACCAGCACTTGGATCTTCTGAGGTTTGGGTGTTTGATGTGTCCTCTGGTTTCTGGCACCCAGACATTTGCAGCAAGTCCTTCAAATCCTGCTCAAAAGTGAAAATGCACAGTTTGAACTTCATAACTGGGTCTCACAAACCAGACAAACCAAACCAGTGGGCAAAGACAGGAAGACTGTTGGCAAGCAAAAGAAGCAAGATTGACATTTTATAATTTCATAACCTAAAAAAGAGGGTAATCAATAATAATCACAGCCACAGCCATCTATATAGCCTGAAAATACATTTAGAAACTAATAATTTGCAACAGTAAATGCATTTTGTCTTGTTTCTAATGAACACAATGGATATACTGTACATCTGTTTCCTTAGTGATCACTCACAACACATTTTCATCTCAATGTTACAACTAATACGAACAAGGTTATCGTGAGACACAGTTAAAAAACAACAACGAGGCCTTCTCCTTCTGTAACCTCTGGCACACAAGGCTGTTTTAAAAAATTTGCTATCTGGGAGAGAAAAAAAACTCACATTCAGTCAATAACAGCTTCTCAAATGTAAGGCCAACTAAGAAATTTCCTTGTTCCCATATATCTTGGCCACAATAACATGTGCAGCAAAAAAGAAGAACCAGTTTTACTTCGACTTTGCAAAAATGTAGAGAGTAAATACCACAATAAATGAAAAAAAAAAAAAGGTTGCAAAAAGACTTCTGGTGATGTAGAAGTCTATGAGAAAATGAAACATGAAAATGCTGGAGGTTTCATAACTGGACCACCAGAAGCCACTGGGTGAAGACATCCTAACTAACTACACCTTTCTACTGTCTACAGTAGAAACATATCTGCTTATGAATATGCAGAGTCTGTATGAAGCTTAGCTTTCTGGTGTTCATCTGTAGTCAAATAGAACTACACTCTGAAAATAACATAATCTACTGTAATTTTAAACAGGTGCATCAGCTTTGGGTTGCGCTCTCTATCAGGGCTTTTCACATTTTTCTGCACATCACAGAACGAGCTGAAATATCACACCTGCCTTCATATCTCAGCAAAACCCCTACGCCATCTAACCTGTGCAATGATGAGCTCTTCTTCTGCGTGCGGGGTCAGAGGAAGGAACATCAGACAGCCCATACAAGAGTGTCAATCCATTCTATGGGAAATACGTTTTTTAGGTGCACGCATTGTACCCATTATAGTCTCGATTAAACCTTAACTGTAACTCGTTTATTTCTTCTCTAAATACAATTTTATCCTTGTAATCCTTTGCCAGCATTTCTGCTTCAGAAAAAATAAAATGCCTGAAGAAAAATTGTCTAAAGCAGATGTAGAAATTGTTCTGTGGATGAGATCTGGCTGCTCAATTTTCACTTTTCCCGCAGTGACTCCCAGGTGGTTTTATTGAATTTTGTGAGCGTGGATTGGAAACGGTGCTCCAGGTTGCTGCACTTGAAACTGAAGGTGGTTTGGTTGCATATTAAACTCAATTGGCTCCTCGGAGGATAAATTAAAATTTACTGTCCTCTTTTTTTCTTCTTTGTGCTGAAATTTTCTGTTTATCTTGTTTTGTAGTTGGATTTTTCCACCGTTTGAACTTTCTGTGCTCTTTCTGATTTATTATTTCTTGCTGCATGCAACAGACGGTGTGTTTGTATAGTGCTGGATGCCAGATTGCAGGTGCAGTTTCCACTGTATGCCTTTATTTCTAGGTTTATTTTTAGATGCAAGCCTACAGTGCAGTTTATCCTACATATATTGTACTTTTTTAATCAGCTCAAAGCCTCATGCACCAACTCACGTGCCCTGATTAGATGCTAAAACTGTAAGCGTTTAATGAAAGTCTGCATTGTCATGATTATTAGCTGCCAGTTAAAGTTTGATGACGAGTTAAAGTTCACACAATAAGTAGTTTTAAAAGAAAATCTCATTGGCATGCCCTATCTTCATAACAGCACACTAATTTTTCCCCGATTCAGAAGATCAGAAGATTTTTGTCTCTAAAAGGTTACTATGCGGACAAATGAAACGCGGCCGTGCCGGGCAAAAGCATGTTGTTGCTCCTGTGTTGCATCCAGCAGATCAAAGGCAACAAAAGCCTTTGAGCCAGGTGACAGGTGTGGTAAATAACCCTGTCTGTGACCCAGAGGAATCCTTTGAGGGTGCTGTGTACAGTTAATAAGGTGTGAGGCGAGCTGCAGTGGTGCTGTCAGGGCAGCAGGAAGGGCGCTGTCAGAACTGGTATTTGGGGATGGCTTTTAAAGCCTGTGTGTCTCTCAGACTGTCTGGGGTGCTGATACAAGTACCACTGGTTCAAAGGCTTGCATTGTGACCAGAGATCTGCAGGTCTGATGAATAATCTTCTCCGAGGAGCCGTCTGGAGGGGCTGGGAGTGGCTGATATGTGCTTGTAAAAAATAACAGCGTGAGTATGTCGTGCAGCTCAACCCCTGTGTCGCTCAGAGAAACAGGAGTTTTGTTTCGTGCTAACAAATCGTTTGATTGATTCGGTAATCAAAAGAAAAATAATCCTGCTGGTCGATTAAGCTTTTATTTCAAGTGCCAATTACACTCATTTATAAGGACTCTTTACTGTTTTGTATTATTGTGACATTAATTACTTTAGTGTTGAGACATTCATTAAAAATAAAAAGCAAGACTGACATTTTATAGTTTCATAGATTAAAACTGATCAGTTATTTTTAAAATAAGAGGGTAATCAGTAATAATCACATTCACAGCCATCTATATAGCCTGAAATTACATTTAGAAACTACTAATTTGCAACAGCAAATGCATTTTGTCTTGTTTCTAATCAACATAATGGATATAGTGTACATTTATTACATCAATCACAGCACATTTCCCTCTAAATGTCCGTTTATTACAACTAATACAAAGTTCTAAAAGGTTATAGCAAGTCACTGTAAAAGAATAAGACCAGGACCTTCTCCTTCTGTAACCTCTGGCACACAAGGCTGCTTTTAAAATTTATTATCTGGGGGAGAAAAAAAAAACTCACGTTCAGTCAATAACAGCTTCACAAATGTAAGGCCAACTAATAAGTTTCCTTGTTGCCATATCTCCAGGCCACAGTAAGATTTACTGCTAAAAAGAAGAGCCAGTTTTACTTCAGCTTTTTCTAAAATGTAGAGAATAAATATCCTAACAATGACCAGCCACTAAAAAACAAGCATTAAAATAAAAATTAAAAAAGAACCAGTACAAGAACAGAAAATCGTATATAAAAAATAAATCAGTGAAACTGGAATCACTGAGATTTCAAAAAACACTGAGGAGCCTGACTGACATGTATTTATAGTCTAATAAACCACAGTGGAAACTAATCAGAAAAGCAGGTGACAAAAAATATTAGCAAAATAAAACAAAATTGAGACACAGGAAGGACACACTGACAAAAAAGTTTTTCTTGAACTCGACAGAAAATGTCATGATGACAAGAAAAGAAAAGAATGCACATAAATTAGACTCCTTCACACTGGCGGGAGATGCCACGTTAAAACGACACTGTCCTGAGGATGGACTACAAAATATGCAGCTTACGTTGTTTTATTGAGTTCAAATAAACGAGACCCACTGGTGAAAAATGTCAATGTAAAAA
This sequence comes from Astatotilapia calliptera, assembly GCF_964374335.1. NCBI lineage: Eukaryota > Metazoa > Chordata > Actinopteri > Cichliformes > Cichlidae > Astatotilapia > Astatotilapia calliptera. The sequence continues at coordinate 29,589,319 of NC_137437.1, forward strand.
TTGGAGGGTTTTTTTTCACCTAGTGTAAATGTAACGATAATCCTACAGGCTGACAATGCAGAAATGGACAAAACTAACACAAACTGATCTGGAGTGAATCTTAGCCACACTTTGACATCTTTTGAAAAATCTCACCCTGGAAGGTGTGAAAAAGCTATTTCTTACCAAACCCCACATGTAACTGTGGGCAAAGCTTAATATATCATCATTATATATATTGGATATTATATTATTATTATGGGAGAAATGTTTCATCTCTCATCCAAGTGACTTCTTCAGTCTCAGCTGACTGCAGGTTTCCCCAACCTTATAAACAGTACCTTTGTACAATGACTGAAACTAACACAGTTGAAGAGAATCAACTTTTTGGGATTTACTTACCTGGATGATTGAGCATGCATTAAGATATATTATTATTATACAATTATTGTTTAAGGTAATTGTAAGTACTTTGTCTCTTTGTACTCACTTTCTGTGCTGTCTATATTGCAGAACATGATAGTGTTTGCAGGGTAATAGCATTGGAAGAAAAACTTAAAAAACAGGCCAGTAGCACTAAAACTTAAAAAACGTACGTTAAAATGTTCTTTCTGTGGAGTGGCTTGTGATTCACTTTTATAGATTTTTTAAACAGAGAAGCCTTTGACAATACACACTTAGACGTTGGTGGTCAATATGAACGTCAAACAAATTTCTGTGAAAACCATTGTGGACTGTTTAAGTTGTTATTAATTATTAATTATTATTTTTATTAATTTTGTCAGTTTTGGTTCTATGAGAAAAAAATACTAACCACAATCTTTTTGTTAAGCCTGTTCCAAAAACTCAGAACAATACCAAGTCTGAGAAAACTCAATTGAAGCACAAAAAATGCCACCTCAATTTTTTTCATAGTAACTCAGTGTCCTCTTTATTTAATGCACCTCACTCGCCTGCCAGTTAAAAACTGTATTAAAGCAGTTTTTGATTTTCAGTGTCAAAGTCCTGTGTCCTAGAAGATGCTGTGAACAGATATTCCCCCGTAACTGAATTTGGCAAACCCATTTGAAAATGGAAATCTACTTTGTAGGAGACAGACCTGCACAGGTTATTTATGCAGTTCCTCATTCAGAACGTTTCTATCCCAATAATTTTACCTTCTCTGAAAAAAACCTCCTAAATTCATGGATTGCTGCGGCGCAGTCAAGCCTTTTGCTTATCTGTACAAAAAGTCATTCAAGTTTCAGCTGAGCGTGATTGAGAAATAGCATTAGCTCCGAGCCTTTGTCACAATCAGATAACTTTTAACATTGAGAGCTGAATGCATTTTATCTGATTGCTGATGCAATTTGTGGAGGCTCATAGAAACTTTGTTGGACACGATGCATTAGCTGGACCATTGTGTGCAAAGGAGAGCAGACGGGGTAACTTCTGAGCGAGCTGATTTCATGTTAGATAAGCAGTGATGTGGATGGAGGCAATGTCTAAAGAAATGTGGCTGTAAGAGAGGTGGGCTGTCAAACAGAGAGAGGCTGTTATTGGCTACCTAAATGTTTTTGGACTACACTTCATAGAAACTCAAGAATGTAACTATTGCTAACTTAAGAGGGGCGAGCTATACTAACTCGTTTGGGGAGGATGAACTGAATTTCGCATTCTAAAGTAAATGAGGACTATTTAATTTTAATGCTCCATAATAGGCAGCACGGTGGCATGGTGGTTAGCACTGTTGCCGCACAGCAAGAAGGTCCTGAGTTCAATTCCACCATCAGGCCGGGGTCTTTCTGTGTGGAGTTTGCATGTTCTCCCCGTGTTTGCGTGGGTTCCCTCCGGGTACTCCGGCTTCCTCCCACCATCCAAAGACATGCAGTTTGTGGGGATAGGTTAATTGGAAAATCCAAATTGTCACTAGGTGTGAATGTGAGTATGAATGGTTGTCTGTCCCTGTGTGTTGGCCCTGTGACAGACTGGCGACCTGTCCAGGGTGTACCCCGCCTCTCGCCCTACGACAGCTGGGATTGGCTCCAGCGCCCCCTGCGACCCTGAAAAGGAAAAGCGGTAGCGAATGGATGGATGGATGGATGCTCCATAATACAGTTTAGCTAATGTTATAATAAATAGACTCAAAGTTAATGGCCCAGAAATGTAAAAATACCTCCACACAAAATTGTAATTTTCTGGGATGCGACAGATATTTGATCATATTACTGTGACCCATAGAACACACAGTTACAGGAATATTAGCTTTTTTGACAAACATGAACATGAGCACTGAAGAGTGTGCTCACACTAGGTGTAAAGCATACCCAGGGTGTCTTTCTTTTATCTGAATTCACTTACCTTAACACTGGCACTCAGGATAAGCGTCCGCTTGAATCTGGTTATAAAGTCACTTAAGTTGATCCAGGATTTTTCCTGCATGATCAACATGGCGTTGGAAGGATCTGACAAGTCACAACTATGGATGAGGCCACTGGTAACAGATTTTACAACAGAAGATAAAACTATGTTATGGGAAAAATATGGGAGGTTGAACACACAATACAGGGTAAAAGTGACACAACTGTGTCAGACAAAGCAGCACTATGAGTATGTGTGAGAGGAAAAGCTCTGCACAATAGTTTAGTATCCAAGGCTGGACAAGATTTACTATATTGATAGTTTATTTAGTGTATTAAAAGTTTAGCTTATCTGAAGCCAGGAGAGAAAGCTGGCAAAAAGGCAAAATGTGTGAGATAAAAGAAGAATCAATATCACAGCTCCATGACTGAAACACCAGAGAATCTGATGGGTTATAATTGAGTATTTTATTAAATGAATGTTTAGATGCAGCCCCAGTGGTGTTTAGTGGTCTGAGAGAAAGTAAGAATCAAAAACAGAATTTAAATGTAGGCTCAGACTACAGATGAATTTGATATCAGGTCAGCAGCTGCTCTGTTTTAGGTCATAACAGGTCTAGAATAATAAAATTGTCTAATGATTTAAGTTGTGTCTAAGAATTTTCATTTATCCCTGATTCTCCTCAGGGAAAGAGAAAGATTTTAGATGCTCTTAAAAAAACAAAAAACCTAGATCCTCCTGATATCAATGCAGAAAAGTCTGAAGGACGTCTATTTCCAGACGCTGTTGGTCAGTAGGTGGTGATTTCCTACCTGTAAGCTGGAACATGGCAAAACATCCCAGTTAGAAATGATCCACCATCATAGTACAGAAAACCCAATGTTAATCCTCAAGTTACCTGGATAGTCTGAAATCCTGCTTCACAGTACAAGGCCCAGGTGTCAGAAGAACTGAACCTTGCCAGGGACCACTCTCTTCAAGGATGAAGAGGAAAAACAGGGTTTTTAGCCTCATGACTACACAGTAGCCGTTAAACTGGGGCTGTCACACTGCTAAATTAACCTTTTGATAGGAAATGAGTACAGTCCCCGGAGTCTTTGTGCTCACCATTGCAGGAATATTCTTGAAAAATCAAGTGCAAATGAAAGATGTATACACAACTATATTAGGTTTTATATTGGAACAAAGTACCAAAAACTTAATTTTAGTATGTTAAGTTCAAGGAGAGAATAGGAAACAAAAAGTGGGATAGTCCAAAAGGTGAATAAAATAAACAGGAAGCACCGAGAGGCAAAGTGTACAGCAAAGAGACAAGTGGTAAGGGAAAAGGCACTGAAGAAGGAGAAAAGGACTTGTATTGATTGAAAAATTGCTGGAAAGGATGTGCAGCAATTTAGGGTGATTAAGGAGAGAGATAGATCAACGACTGAAAAGTGTGTTGAGAAAATAGAAGGAGTACTTTAAGGAGCTGAGAATTTAAGAAATTGACAGAGAGGGAATGATAGTTGGAGGATTAATAAGGAGGAAGAAAGCAGCTATGATGAAGCTGAAAGGTGGAAAGGCATTTGGTCCAGATGACATATCTGCGGAGGTATGGAGATGTCTGGGACATAGGGCAGTGGACTTTTTAACAGATTGTTTAAGGTTTAGGGTGTCAAAACAGGCCATTTGGTACTGTATGAGGAAGTTAAGTCTGTATGTGGAAGTATGGACTTGTATGAGAGTAGGGAACAGGTGGAAAACAACCTGGAGAGGTGGAGGCATGCTCTGGAGAGAAAAAGAATGAAAGTCAGTGGAAGTTAGAATATGTGTGAATGATAAGAGACAGGTGGAAAAGTCAAGATGCAACGAGTAGAGTAGCGTAGTTTGAATACCTGGTGTCAAAGAGCAAAAGCCACGGACAGTGCAGAAGAGAGGTGAAGAGGAGGTTGAAGGCAGGGTGGAGTGGGTGGAGACGCCTTTTATGGGAGATCTGTGACAGAAGGATAGCATCGAGAGTAAAAGACAAAGAGCTGCTGTGATCTATGGTTTGGAAAGCTTAGCCTGGATGAGACCTGGTTAAGTGGTTTGGATACAAAGTTAGAGAGGGAAGGCTTGGACACGTGCAGAGAAGAATGTTGAATATGGAGGCAGGAGGAAAAGAGGAAGAGCACAGAGAAGATTCATGGATGTAGTGAAGGAGGACACGCAGAGGGTTGTTGCGACAGGAGGAGGATGTGAAGGATCGAAAGATGATTTGCTGTGATGATGCCTAAATGGGACCGGTGGAAAAACGAAGAAGTACTCCAAGTTCAAAAACATGTATAAATAAAATTAAATGCACAAATTTAAATGCAATAAACCCTTGATTTGCTTTTACAGTGCATCATTACCCAACAATGATTCTTGGCCTTTGAGAGCGAGCGCCATGTGAGCTTACTGATAGAAAGAGGAAATGTGCACACAGCTGGGCGTCTCCAGTGAGTTTAATCAGAGACAGCTAATGTAGGGGAACTCTTACAACTTCAACACACTACAACACAGATTCATATATATGCTAGTTGCATGTCTGCCTTCTGGCAATGATGCACACACACGCACACACACACACACAGAAGCATGACATTAATGGAACATGAAGAACTTGACTGATGTAAGAGTTAAGTGTTACCTGCTATGACTCATGTCTTGAAAGCCATGGGAAATTGAACACAGTTCACCCACCTTGTTCCATCCAAACAGGTCAGGCTAGACTGCCCTTTCCCCCTTCAGGTTTAATCTCAACTTTCTTCCATGTGTATCACCTCGTGCGGTAGATGAGAACACACAGCACCACAAGATCTGAACAAAAATGAGTAGTGCTCAGATAAGGAGATTGCTCGTGTTTTGAAGGATTACTTTTTGCTGGAGCTGATGTAATTTCAATGCCAGGACTTCAGGGTAATGTTACCGCGCCAGATCCGCGGCCCCGAACCGTAGTAAGGAAACCTCTGGCAGTTACTTGACTCGCAGCCGGCAACAGCTTACTATACAGGTCAACTCCGCTAGCAAGAAGATCGAGGGAGGCGTAGGAAACTGCTTTACCGAACCTTTATTTCTCCTCCAAGGCACGAACACCGCGTACAGTGGGCTGAAACAGTTTACTCACAGCGGGCATCGCCGATACAACTTTGGCTGCCGAGGGAGTTATTATATTCCTTTTATTTACTTTCTCTTCGTCTCTTCTGTAGTTAACCGTTACTTTTCTTTTCCTTCTCCGCTCACCCTCACACACCCGACAGGCAGTTCCGCTACACACACCCGCATACATTTCCCATCAGGCTTCACCCTTAAAGGACCATGCCTGTAACAGTAATCTTAGAAAGGTGCTCAAGTACATTTGAAGGACTTTTGTAACTTTTCCCATTATATGTGCACTTTGAATTATAATAAATAATATAATACGTGTAGAGACAATTTTGCATACATACGTAACATATTCAACACTATTTTTCAACAGAAGTAATCCACCGAATGTTGCTGGTTTTTCATTTTTTATCATATTATTATTAAGTTATCATACTGGAGGTTTTATAATTCCTCATTTCATTTTTTTAAATTTAGCTTTCAATCTTGTATTAGTCCAGTCTAGTTTCAAGTTATTTCCAGACAGTTTGATTTATTTGGTTTGGGTTTTAATGTTAAAAAAAGTTCAGGTTCATTAAATTGCTTTAGTTTAGTGTTACTTTTAGTTTTTCTGTATTACCTTAATCTATATGTATTTGTCAGAGGAAAGACTTAAGAAGTTCAGAACAGTACGACAAAAGAAACATTTGATTCAAAGATATGTAAATATTATGCATCCAATAAAAATTTGTTGGGAACCTCAATCCCTAAATATAAATTTGAGGGATTTTTTTTGTTGACTGAACTTAAATGACAAAAAAGGAACATGGCATATCATGTAGTGCATGAGTGCAAGCATTTATAAACCTGTCAACTGTAAATCATTGGTATCTTTCACTCTCATTGGTAGTCACTTCAATCCAAAACGCTGAAAAAAGTTGAACTTCACGCCGCCATCTGTCTGCTGATATTTTGCCCATCATCGCTTGACGTTTCTGAATGTCTCTGACTCACTGTGGGTCTCCGGTTGCCTCATCGCTGCTGGTCAGCTAGTTGTTTGGTTCCTGTGTGGACGCCCCTTTACTGGAATATAATCACTGGAGATTTTTTGGACCAGTTCATAAGTAACATTTATAAAATCTACCAGTCCTACGATTTTTCTCCAAGTTTCCTTTTTGTTCTCTCTTTAAAAGAAAGCTGAATTGTGCATCTGCAGTTACTCACATTAAGCAACAAGAAGGTCACCTGCCATTTATATAATTGTTATAATTGTTGGTGGCATCATGAGAATCTCAGCTGTGAAATATTTGTAATTTACTGTGCAGCGTAAAAACCTCACCTTTCAGTTTGTACCAGGTGCGATAGATGTATGCTTCCATGAACAGATATCCAAATGTGATTATTTATCTTTCAGCACAAAAACTGTGAAGCCAAAACTTGGCGTAGCGGTTATGGACATGAAACTTTGGATGTGGATTTAATCACTTCCTTCAGCACCGATCTTGGCAGAGGATTCCCGCTCCAAGTGCTGATTTGTGTTTTGATCCAACTTCATAAATCTTAATTTGAACAAAGACTTGGGACGGGTTTTCTATGAGTGAAGAAGAACAGTAGTTTTGTCCAATTTCACAGTTTTAGTGGTTGTGAGCAGAGCGGCTCACAGTTAGCAATCGTGTTATTGCTGTCAAGAGACAGCAGAGAACAAATATGTTTTAATAGATACCTCGACTCAAAGGATGAAGAAGCGGACTCCTTCTGTTCAGAGTGAAACAAAAAATATTTAATAAATGCATGGAAAGGGCAAATCTGATTCTTTCTTCTAATAACAATGAGTGAAGAATTGATTTCCCTGCAGACGCAGTTTCATAGTCACTGATCCTCAGTGACCTCAGTAATCTTGTTAAAGCTGCATGTAATTTTTTTCCAAAACTTTAACACACACACACACGCGCACACACACACGCACAGAGACAAAGAGTCTTCCTCTCTCTTCCAATTTTCTCCTGGTCAGATGATCTGTCAGCTAAATGTGAATGAACTGCTTTGGGCTGAGGGGGTGGATTGAATCCCGTCACAAGGGACAGTGCAGCAGGTTTGAGAAGAAGAGGCAATCAATTGTGGCATCTTGCCAGAGATATGGGCTGTTTATTCAGACTGAGGGGAAATAAGATGGGTCTCGAGATAAGCTAGAGGAGACATAAAAAAGCTCAGAGGTAATCAGATTTTCCCCAAATTTCCATACATGGGATCTTTTCTTAAAGGGAAAAACGCTTTAATTTGTAACTAGACAGCACAAGTCTAACCTGGAAATGTATAATACTACTATACATTAAAAATCATCCTATACGTTATAACAAATGGAGGAACACACTTAGGAACATGGGTATTAATGAGTTTCAGCTGCTTTGGTGTTAATGAATTTAACAACAGGTGCACTAAAGGGGCAACAATGAGACAATCTCGCCAAGGAGTAGCTGTACAGGTGGAGGCCACTGAAATTGTTCTCACTAGTTTTGCAATTCAGTGTCACTGATGCTAACATGAGGCGACACCTGGACCATACATAGTCTGTACAGGTCATACTCTTCCAGGATAGCACAGTCAGAAGGTTTGCTGTGTCTCTCAGCACAGTCTCAAGAGCACCGAGGAGGTTCCAGGATACAGTCAGTTATTCAAGGAGAGCTGGACGGGGCCGTAGATCCTTAAACCATCAGCAGGACCAGTATCATCTCTTTTGTGCAAACAGAAACAGAGCGATCACTGCCAGAGGTAGAAAATGACCTCCAGCAGGCCACTGGTGTGAATGTGTCTGACCAAAGAATCAGAAACAGACTTTAGGTGGGTGGCCTGAAGGCACGGCGTCCTCTGGTGGGCCCTGTGCTCACTGCCCACTGCCCCTACGCTGGTGCAGTCTGTCCTGGGTTCCTCCTGCTGCGCAACAATGCCCAGTCTATATACAATATGTCTATATCCTCTTTAACAGGTGAGAAAATTTTAGTGAAACTTTGAAGAAACATCATCAAAAATACAGTAATTATTACCATATATATGTTTAAAAAAAGATTTATTATAAATCAAAATTCTTTGGATTTTCTCATTTATCATCCTTCTTTTGAAGCAATTTATGTTCTCTATCTTTTCTTCATGTGTAGCATAACTTAAAAGTCTCCAAAATTTAATTTAAGTCCTCATCAAATAAGGAACGAAGAATTAGAAAAGGCGCCACGGGCAGTATATAATAAAGGAATTTGATTATCCAGGTAAGTTTCATTGAGATTAAATCACTTTTTATCTAAATGGTTTCAACGTAACATGATCACTTTTTAAAAAGTGACTTTTCCAAGTCAGCATGTAATGGCCGAGCTTACCTCATTTAGAAAATCCGTCTGTCCGTTTGTCCATCTAGGTTTCCAGAGAACCTATCTGAGGACAGCTGCCCACTAACCGACCTACGAGCATGTCTTCGTCCTGTGGGCGGAAACCCAAAAACCATTACAAATTATTGAAACTCTCTTCTTCTGGATCTGTAGGAGGGCCAGTCCAAGATAAATAAAGATTATGTCAAAGGATAGAAAGGTGGTAGAATCCAGAAATAAAAATATGCAGCATATTTGAACCTGACTGAGCAAATTCCTGTATTAGAAATTCCTACACAAAGATCTAATGAACTTTAAACAAAACAGTCACATTACACCGAAATTCCTCAGCACCAGTGCACATGGACATTTTTAATGAAAAAAACATAATTACATTTATAGGAATATGTTTCTGCACCCACAAGTGATTTCTGCTTTCATACCATGTTGGCTTGCCAATGTTCCCTCACAAATGGCAGCAGGAGTCTGGCAGTGATTTCTCAGAGACAAGCACAAACAAAAATGTCCAGCAGGGTTTTGGTTCGTGTTCAGTGAGGCCAGCTCCTGATCAACCTCAGGGTTCCCTCCAGCCCGCAGCAGGTCATGGCATTCTGTAATGTTTACTTGGAATCGGAGCATCTTGTTTGCTTTACTGTTAATTTGGAGTCACAGATATTTATGCTCTTGCCTGCCTTTATGATAACACAGCTCCTGTTAAGGCAGACCTGGGGGGGGGGGGGGGGGGACAAAACAATGCTTGGACACTGCTAGCACAGGGCACCCACACAAACGCAAAGCAGGAGATGAAGCATCACTGAATATGTTTCCAAACCAACTTCATTCTAAGCCAAAGACTAGAAAATATGGTGAAGCATATCTACCCTTTGGCTTCACCTGCACAAGTGCCACGGTAGGTCTCCCCTGCAGAATTGGTTTTCCCTGCATCGGGAGCAGCGCTGGGCTTTTCAATTCATGGACAAACAGTATCCCACATTCTTGATTTTTAGTTCACAAACACTTCTCATAATGACTAACTACTCCTGACATTTTGGAGATTTTAGCTCTTTATACAGTTACAGTGGGATACAAATAATATCAGGCTGATCCTGCCACGATTTGTTCCCCCTGTCCACATCACGGACAAACAGTATCCCACAGCTGTTTATGTTTTTAAACCCATTTTGCACAGAGATGTTGAATATTATTACACAGGAAAAAAACAACTACATGTAAAATAATTACACCGTGACACCTCTGCCTTTCTAAATGTCTGACAGACGCCAAGTGGTCAGACTGGGCAGCATCACCTCATCCCCCATCACACTGAACACTGGTGCTCCACAGGGGTGTGTACTGAGCCCTCTCCTGTACTCACTCTACACCTACGACTGCACAGCCACTAACAACTCCAACATCATTGTGAAGTTTGCGGACGACACTACAGTGGTGGGTCTTATCACCAACGGTGATGAGACGGCTTACAGGGAGGAGGTCAGCGCCCTGACCCACTGGTGTCAAGACAACCATCTCACCCTCAACGTCGCAAAGACAAAGGAGTTGATAGTGGACTTCCGGAGGTGCAGAGAAGTACACACCCCCATCACCATCAACGGCGCTGCTGTGGAGAGAGTGAGCAGCTTCCGGTTCCTTGGAGTACATCTGGCTGAGGATCTTACGTGGTCAGTACACACAAACAAAACAGTGAAGAAGGCGCAGCAGCGCCTCTTCTTTCTCAGGAGACTGAAAAGATTCGGCATGAGCCCCCGCATCCTCAGGACCTTCTATCACTGTGCCATTGAGAGCATCCTCACTGGATGCATCACCACCTGGTATGGCAACAGCACCGCCTACAACTGCAAAGCTCTCCAGCGAGTAGTGCGGTGCTCTGAACGGATAATTGGAGGTGAGCTTCCCTCTCTCCAAGACATCTACAGGAAGCGGTGCCTGAGGAAAGCGGGGAGGATCATCAAGGACTCCAGTCACCCCAGCCATAAACTGTTCAGACTACTTCCATCAGGAAGGAGGTTCTGCAGCATCCGGTCCCGTACCAGCAGACTGAGAGACAGCTTTTTCCATCAGGCCATCAGACTGCTGAACACGTCATAGACACCTCAGCTTCACTACTGGAACTTCAACATTATGCACTCCATACTGTACAGTAATGCCACTGTTTTGCACATGTCTCACTCTGTATATTTTATTTTATTTATTTTACATATTTTATTTATTGTTTACTCTATTTAATTTGTAAAATATGTGTACACACACACACGTAGAAAAATATTTAGTATACACATCCAGAAATGCATATACTATTATATATTGTATATATATTTATTAGTTTCAGATGTAGCCATTCTTGTATTTTGCTTGTTTACATTATTGTATTTTGCACAACTCTGTTGCTTGTGAAGCTTGCACACAAGAATTTCACTCACATGTGCTGTACCAATGTACCTGCACATGTGATGTGACAATAAAAGTGATTTGATTTGATTTGATTTGATTAAATGGAGGGACAGTAACTGCGTGTAAAACCTGAAGATAGAGACAAAATACTTTTAATCTGACTTTCTGCCATTCTGCAATTCATCTCATGTAAACAATAACGTGGCGCACAGCGTGACCTGAAAAAAGGCACATACCTTTGACGTTGTGTGACGAACTCTGTAGTCCTCGTCCACACATAAAAAGGAGTTTTAAAAATCTCGTTTTCGGTGATTCGAAACGCCGTTTACGTGTGAACGAAACAGCTGCGTTTTCAAAAATACCGGTGTAGGTGTGGACGAAGCGTAAAAGAGTTTATAGTTTATTTCCTTACTACCTGTAATTTATCGCAGATTACTTGTATTTGCTTAATTGTTTACTAAATGTTTGAGGTGTGAGTGTGTGTGTGTGTGTGTGTGTGTGTGCGTGTGGGGGGGGGGGGGGGGGGGGGGAACATTTTTCTTGTAAGACAAAGGGGGACCCAGCAAGAAAAAGTTCGGGAACCACTGTGTTAAGGTAAGACCTCATATATGATTCTGTAAGACTGCATTTAGATATTCTTTTAATAATACAGTATACTAATACAAATTTTATGAATCTCCTTGACGGTTCACTAAATGTAACAAAAAGTCATCATGGGTAAAATTACTGGGATTTATGATGAAATTGTTGCACTACCCTTCAATTACACACAGCCTAAAAGATTCAAGTTAAAATCTTCACTTTTTATATTTCAGACACACATTAGGTATATACAAAAATCACTGGGGGGTAACCAAATGGGTTAATATTCATAGTGGTGCTGCAGAGTTGGAGAATGATGCAACTAAAGACAGCAGGAGTCAATAAAAGTACATATGCAAATATGCCAAGCTTGCAGTTAGTCTGTTATTGCTTGTGTGAAACGGTTATTGCTGTGAAAATGACGCTTTTGCTCATTTCTCTGTATTATCTTGGCATTTTGTAACTTGCTTGGAAAATCAAATGGGAGCAACAGAAACATCACAGCAGCAATAAAACCATAATTTATTACAGGAGGGCCAATAGGGGAGAAAGTGATGACACAGTGTGTTTAAAGCTATGATCACATATTGTGGGGATTATGGAAAAATAAGTTTAGAGCTTTATTTTCTACTCCTCTCTTCAGTAGCTAATTGAAATATACTGCTCGGGCTTCTTTTAACCTAAAGTGTTAATACTGAACTGTTCTTCCTTTCATCCTTTTCTGTTTATGTTTCTGAAACATTAGACACCGCTGTCCAACTCTTCAAAGATGTAGCCTAATGCAAACTGCCTCAAAACGAAGCGAGAACTAGTACCAGACAATAATAATTGTTTGGCCCAAATGTGCCCATATGTGCACTATTTGGCCCTGACTGACAGTGTCAGCATAGGGTAAAAGTGGCTGGCTCATTTTAGCAACAGGCCAACCTTATATGAGCTGTATGTCTGGTGTGTTAAGGCCACATCTAGCCCATGTGAGCCAAACGTCCTAAAATACGTCCGGAATAGGACATATTGTGTCTGCAAGCTAAGGTGTCATAGTTTTCAAAGGAAAGTATCTAATGTCTACTTGAAGTGTCTCTGTAATGCCTTATATTCCAGATATAATCCAAAACTATAAGCCGAATTAAACCTGAACACTTTGAATGACAACTTAGATTCAGTTCATAATCTATTTTTGCACAGTGCCCCCTGTGGCCACATGTGGTAATTATGTGCTTGCTTCAAAGTTACAATAAGCTGAATTAGATGTCAGAAAGCACCACAGCCAAGCACCTAATAATAAACACTGTAAACCTAAATTAAAAAAGTTATAAAAACAATCAAACAACCAATAAAATGACTTCAGGTGCAGTTTTCGTAAACTGAAAAATCAGCTGTAGAAACCATTTTTGTTTCAGGTTCTTTTAAAAAATCGCTGTCTCAGACCCAGAAACACATTCAGACAAAAGCTGCTCATCCCAAGGACAAAACACCTAAACACCTAAATACAAGAGGAACAACAAAGCTTTGTGCTGCACAAAGCAGAAAGGAGTCCTCAGACCTTCACAACCAGTGACAGATGATTAGAGAGAGGCGTAAAGGAGGTCATTTATGCCCACCTGTTAGAACCATCATTGAACAGAGGTGGCAGCCTATGGCGCCAACTATCAGCCACCTGTAATGGGGCAGTTATGCTTGCAGTTCTTTCCTTGGTGAACAGCGCCAGATAAAATTGAAGTCACATCCGCTGGTCCAAGCAGTTGCTTTCTTTCAGCCAGATGTGCCAGTTAAAGAAACGTGTGTATGATCATGTTGGTTTTTACCGCTTTTATATATGTTATTAATCAGTACAGAACCTCAGATTCAGCGATGTAATGCAACCGTTTAAAAAATGAAACTTTCTGAGAAATAAAAAACACTCGGGGGTTTCTTTACTTCTGGTTTTGACTTCTTCTTCTTCACCACCAGCACTGAAGTGGAGTTTTTGTCTGAGTCATTTAGGAAATCACTGTAATGGGTACCAATGCCCTAATTAACAGTACGGGTAATATGAAGCTGCGGTGATATCAACGCCGACATGTGAAGCAACTATTGTGGCGGGTAAAATGGTGTCTTACCAGGTGATTCAACTCCCACTCACACATTGGTTGAAATGATGCCAGTGACCCATGGTGTCATGCGTACCATCCCTCATGTGACCATAATCAGTCAGGAGCACCTCACTAAACCTCTAGTCCTCCTCCAAGGTGATACACTCCCACTAGAGTTTAAACACTGGGACTTCCCTTTAGGCTCTGAACACCTGAAGACCACTTTATGCATTTGTTAAGCCCCAAAGGTTTCCCCTCCTCCCCCCTGCACGTGACACGCCTGTGCATCCTCGACTTTAACTCCTCGAACAGCCTGCTGTAACTCCTCTGTGCTCCAGAAACATTTAAGAAATTGAGTCATCCTTCATCATAGAGTACTGAGATTGATTTCCAGGTCACAGGCAGGAAGATGAGGATGCCCAAAATAGAGAAATAACAAAAACAAGCATTTAGGACGTGGGTAATACAGAAGTGCCATTCTAACTGTGCAAGTCAGTGCAGCTTAAAAATGACTTTGATCTGTGATCACAAATTAAAATAGTTGCATCATATTGGTTTGAAAGTTACGTGTGCTTTAATCTCACTACTTCTTTTAGACATTATAGAGAACAGACACTTGGTAACACGTAAACCCTGCAGAATGTGTTGAAATTTTAAAGTAAAATTAATAAATTAATGCCCTAATTTAGTGCTCGACAGTGAGGAGAAGGCTTTGAAATAGGATTAAGATCCTCTTAATGAGAAAGAAAAACTGCACACATTATTACTGAACTTTAAGTGCATAAATTAAACATGAACAGTGTCTCATGACCTCAGTATCTTTAATCCTGTGGATGGAGCAACTGGTGGGAAATCTGAGCTGGTTTTATAGTGTTTGGGATTTATTAGTTTCATAAACAAAACCAGCCGGGCGCTACTGTATAACCCAGTTTTCACTCTTTTTAAGTTTATGCAGAAACTGTTTTTGCAGCCTTCTTGCAGCAATTAGACACAGAGTAAATATCTTGTTTGCATTCACCGGCTTGGATTTAATGCTCGAGGATCATCATCATCATCAGTGGAGAAACCACATCGAGGCTGGAAAATAATAACACCGACCACCAAGAACAACGACAGCAGAAAAGAATAACTGTGCTCCATTAACCCAGAGCACTGCTTCTCTTATGTGTGCCTCTGGATGCCTTATCAGTGCGAGAGCTCAGCAGTGTCTGCACACTGCTCTACATCACAGCTCGTCATCTGCCGCATTCTTTTTCTCATGCAGCAATGAAAAAGTACCACGGTTAAAGTACCCCGAACAAAGGCAAGTGAACACAGTGGAGGTCTGTTCTTTAAGAATGAGCTACAAAGCTGCAGCCTCTTCCATTTGATGTGATTATGTGTGTCCACGTCTCATTACAAGGATGCTGCTTATTTTTAGGAACACACCAGAGCACAGTGATGCTGCCTCTAATCACAACAGCTGAACCTCCACGAAGATGATATATTTGAATATTTCCATTAAGCTTAAGAAAGAACTGTATGAATGTAAAAAGCTGTGCTGCTTCATTACTGTATATCGTAAATTTAAAGTAAGTAGCTGATCCAATCGTCTGCTTAGATTGGGTTCATTTTGAGTTTCCCAGTTCTGATTGTTTTATTGTGAATTTAAATAAAATATAAGAAATGCCGTTGGCCTTGAGTTAGAATTCTTCCTCACTGCTTTTCCTCCACATGCTGCTTCCCCCGTCTTCTCTGCTACTCCTACAGTTCTTCCTATTTCTGTAGGTTTCATAAATTTCTACTGTCTGTCCTAAGCATCATTTTATTAAATTTGCATTCCTTTTATTGATATTTATTATTTATAACAGTCTGTTGGTTTTAGTAACACTATTAATAGATATCTGTTTCATTTATGTCTTCTCTTTCTCTCCTTTTTCAGTCACTACCATCGCTAAGCTAACCGTTGCATTACTTTCACGTTACTCTGTTTTTTCTGTTTTCTTTTTTAAAACTCCTGGATCACCTGTTGAGAGAAAAAGAAGAAAAAACAAGCAAAAAAAGAGAGCAACATAATAAACACAACACCATCGCATTAATCTAGCTAAGTGTAAACAGCAGTAATTACTAAATATTGAATGTTGTGGTGCAGCACGCAGGACTGACAGCGCACAATGTGCTTTGAATTAGCAGCCAAGAAAGGTGTAGTTTATGTCTATGGACAGTGAACACCCGTGTGCACACCTGTGTGGATCAGCGCGCTTGTATTCAAAAGGTTTCCCCACGTAACGGTCTGCTAGAGGGTGTTGGGAGCCATGCCCTGGGGCATGAATCAAATCAAATCAAATCAAATCAAATCAAATCAAATCAAATCAAATCAAATCAAATCAAATCACTTTTATTGTCACATCACATGTGCAGGTACATTGGTACAGCACATGTGAGTGAAATTCTTGCGTGCGAGCTTCACAAGCAACAGAGTTGTGCAAAATACAATAATGTAAACAAGCAAAATACAAGAATGGCTACATCTGAAACTAATAAATATATATACAATATATAATAGTATATGCATTTCTGGATGTGTATACTAAATATTTTTCTACGTGTGTGTGTGTGTGTGTGTACACATATTTTACAAATTAAATAGAGTAAACAATAAATAAAATATATAAAAATATACAGAGTTGAGACTCTGTATGTGCAAAACAGTGGCATTACTGTACAGTATGGAGGGCATAATGTTAAAGTTCCAGTAGTGAAGCTGAGGTGTCTATGAAGTGTTCAGCAGTCTGATGGCCTGATGGAAAAAGCTGTCTCTCAGTCTGCTGGTACGGGACCGGATGCTGCAGAACCTCCTTCCTGATGGAAGCAGTCTGAACAGTTTATGGCTGGGGTGACTGGAGTCCTTGATGATCCTCCCCGCTTTCCTCAGGCAGCGCTTCCTGTAGATGTCTTGGAGGGAGGGAAGCTCACCTCCAATTATCCGTTCAGAGCACCGCACTACTCGCTGGAGAGCTTTGCAGTTGTAGGCGGTGCTGTTGCCATACCAGGTGGTGATGCATCCAGTGAGGATGCTCTCAATGGCACAGTGATAGAAGGTCCTGAGGATGCGGGGGCTCATACCGAATCTTTTCAGTCTCCTGAGAAAGAAGAGGCACTGCTGCGCCTTCTTCACTGTTTTGTTTGTGTGTACTGACCACGTAAGATCCTCAGCCAGATGTACACCAAGGAACCGGAAGCTGCTCACTCTCTCCACAGCAGCGCCGTTGATGGTGATGGGGGTGTGTACTTCTCTGCACCTCCAGAAGTCCACTATCAACTCCTTTGTCTTTGCGACGTTGAGGGTGAGATGGTTGTCTTGACACCAGTGGGTCAGGGCGCTGACCTCCTCCCTGTAAGCCGTCTCATCACCATTGGTGATAAGACCCACCACTGTAGTGTCGTCCGCAAACTTCACAATGATGTTGGAGTTGTTAGTGGCTGTGCAGTCGTAGGTGTAGAGTGAGTACAGGAGAGGGCTCAGTACACACCCCTGTGGAGCACCAGTGTTCAGTGTGATGGGGGATGAGGTGATGCTGCCCAGTCTGACCACTTGGCGTCTGTCAGACAGGAAGCTAAGGATCCAGCTGCAGAGGGAGCTGCTCAGTCCTAGATCCTGCAGTTTCCTGTCCAGCTTCGAGGGAACGATGGTATTGAATGCTGAGCTGTAATCTACAAACAGCATTCTCACATACGTGTCTCTCTTCTCCAGGTGTGACAGGGCAGTATGGTGTCAGGGCTATGGCATCATCAGTGGACCTGTTGTGGCGGTATGCGAACTGTAGAGGGTCCAGTGAGTCGGGTAGTGCAGAGCAGATGAAGTCCCTGACCAGCTTCTCGAAGCATTTGCTTACGATGGGGGTCAGGGCTACAGGTCGCCAGTCGTTCAATGAGGAGATGGTGGAGGATTTGGGTACAGGGACGACGGTGGCCATTTTGATGATCACACTGATGTCATCCGCGGTGCGCACACTGTCCGGTCTCATGGTGTTCGCTGTGTCGAATCTAGCGTAGAATACGTTTAGATCCTCACACAGAGAGGCCGTGGTCTGCGGTGTGCTTTCCCTCTAAAGTCTGTGATCGTGTTTAGTCCCTGCCACATACTCCGAGGGTTGTCAAACTGTTGCTCCACCCTGTCCCTGTACTCACGTTTGGCTGCTTTGATTGTCTTCCGGAGTTGGTAATGTGCGTGTTTGTAGTCCGATGTGTTCGCGGAGGTGCTTGAAGCAGGCACGGAGGAGATCCAGACCCCAGACATCCAGAGGTCCCAGAGTGCGAGAGCCCAAGGAGGATCACCGGAGGGGCATCTGTGCCACCCTCCCGGAAAGACCTGAGGAGAGCCCCAGACGAGGGGTCATCCAGCAGCCACGGAGCAGAAGCCGGGGACTGCACTGGCGCGCCAGAGTGCCAGAGTGCCAAGCTGTGCCAGAGTAAGCCGCAGTTACTCTGTAAAATTACCAGAAATAAACGGTCTCATAATTACCATTTAACACTATAAATCTATAGGTCAATGTCATACACACAACACAAATTCTTATCTTAATGAAAACACTCATGATCTTTCGCTTAGTATTTAGGTTCAAACACAAAGCAACAGTACAAAGCAAAAATCAAAACCAGTACAAAGAGACTTTAAAGGAATCTCCACAGTGATAATAATTGTTAGTAATTATTTGCTAATTACTGATTACTTCTCCACAAAAGTAATCCAGTTATTTTACTGATTACTTATTTTTACTTAGTTACTTTGAAAAACATGATACACAACCTGATATGTAATAAAGAAACAGACCTTTCAGACCATTTCTATTTTTTCTGCATAATCCATCATATAAAATTGAATGAAATGAAAAAGTCTCTTTTTAAAAATATTTTTAATTAGTTTTAACTTTAACTTTATGCAAATTGTATGAAGCAAAAATTTGCTTATATGTAACAGTGTTTGACTTGAAGAAATGTGTTTGACATTTAAACCCATTTTCTGCATATTCCAGCATATAAAATAAAATATTCTTTGTGTTTACAGTAAGTAAAATCAAAGATTCAGCTGCATTAACTGTCGCTCTCAAGTCTATTTTCACCTGTTTAGCAGAAGTGGGGCCGTCAGAGGTTTGCCCGGTGCTGCAGCAGTCCTGTCAGTGGGGATCTGGGGGTTTCTCTGTGAATTTCACATTCCTGTGGCAGCGTGCTAGGTCCTTGCTCAGATTTGAAGTTTAATTTTTCGCTATAGAAAGAAGTTTTCTTCCCACGGAGCGTGTACAGCGGACACTGAGTTTGATTCTGTAAAGAGTAACAAAAACATTAAAGTAATGTCAGTACCTTCAAGCGTTAAACGCTGCATTATCGTACTCTCTCCCGCACTCCATATGATCCATTGTTGATCTACACATGCCTGTTGCTGACACGGACGTCGCACACTCGTAGGTCATTGTCACACAGTAATGCAACATGCTTACAGGAAAGTAACAGTAATCTAGTTACTTTTCTTTGCAATAGTAATCCCTTACTTTACTTGTTACTTGAAAAAACTAATCGGATTACAGTTCTGGTCATCATCCTGGTTCGTTGACTTTGTCTTTTAGATTTTGTGGACTTTCTAGTTCTGTTTATTTTAATATTATCTGTAGGATTTTTTCCTCTTGGTGTATTTATTCCCGAGTCCTTAGTTCCGGGTTACAGTTTTGTTTATACTTCCTTCATGTATTTTCTTTAGTGAATTTAGTCTCTGGTTCTTAGTTTTTCTCTCAGTGTTTGTTGTTCCATCTTCTTGTGTTAATTCCCCTATATTAACTCTATTTATGTCTGCCTTTACCCATTTAGTCATCATGTTGCACTTCTGGCTTTTTGTCCTTCCTCTGATTTAGCTGCTTCTTGTTGTCTCCACTTCCCCTGATTGCCTTTGTGTTTGCGTTTTTACAGTGCTGTCTTTCACTTAGTCATTGTCAGAGTGTCTGACTTTCCTCCTAGTTTGGTCCCTGCTGCATTTTTTTTAATTTTACTTTTTTCATGGACGTAAAAGATAATAAAGGTGTGCTTTTTGTTTACTCCATCTGCCTCCACATGTGTGCATTTGGGTTGTCAACATTAACACTCCACACAACAACAGTGGCTAATTATACACCACAAAGTCACACACTGATTATAGAAGACTACTGTGATGCTTCTGTTTGGGTTTAAAAAAGAAGTCATGGAGGCAAGATTGTAAAGGTAGTTTTTTAAATTAATATTTAAGCAGTTAAGGTCTGGGTCATCTGGGTCTCTCATTCTTTTCTTTTTTAGCCATCCAGGTGTAAATATGCTGCTGTGGTTGCGATCAATGTCCTGTAGCTGTTAGGTAGATGGCCTCACATTTGACTCTAGAATACTTTAGTAAACAGAAGAGTTCATTGTCGACTCAATGACTTCAAGGACACACTCAGGTCCAGTGGCTTCAAAACAAGCCCAAATCATCAGCTCTCCACTGACAGCTGATTTGAGCTGTTTATGCTGTGTTTGGTTACAAAGTGTATACGATAAAGGTCTAATCATCTCTTAGTTTACTCAGATTGCACAGAGTGTATATTTGTTAATAATTTGAATCATTTTGGATAAGGATAAGTGTAAGATAATGGGGAATTTCAGTTTTTACTTTATAATTTGTTTAGCGTAAGATTTACAGTTAAATTGTATTTTTTCTTGCCTTATTTAATTTTTACGTACTGTTCCTTTAACATACGGTAACTGTGCACGGGGGGAGCGTTCGCGACGGGCAGTGTGGAGCTACGGGGGCTTTAACTAGCTGTGGAGAAAAACCGTTTCTTAGCGTGTTTGCAGTGTACTGGAACATTCAAATGGATCACTGTATTTCAAAACTGTGGAAATAAATGTTTGCCTGTGTGTTTTTCGACTACAAGCGGACTTTGTGGATTATGTTCAACTGCACTAAGACACGCGTACGGCCCGACTACCAGCTAGTGCTTCCGCGGTGATACAAAGGATTCAAGCTGAATGTCAACACCTTCCTGAGGCATAGAAATTTGAAAAATAACTTAAAATAATGTCCAGAAAAGACTGCTTCAAAATGTTTATAGTTTAGATTAATATAAATATTCAAGCTAAGAAAAAACATGCTAAAAATAACTGATATGCATGCAGTGATTAAAATGTGATTAAACATGTTATAAAAAAAAATCCTAGAAGTTTTGGAATAATGATGGTCATTGTAAACAAAATGACATAACACTAACAGTTATCATCGGGGTAATTTGCTGCTAACCATATGGAGTTATGTGAGAAGGACAATACAAGCAGCGGTTTCGATTCTTTTTTACACAACACCATCAGAGAGCTGTATCATCGAGTCCTCCAACCTGAACAACCTTACTGGTCACTTATCTGTATATTTAAGAATTTAAAGCAGCATGAGCTGCTTCTGTGGTTTTGGAATTACATCACTCCATTTCTAAAGAGTGCTGCCTCAGTGAAGAAATGTATAGAAATAGAAGGAGAACTAGAAGAGCTCTTGGAGAGCTCACGGTCCTCCAAGGCCAAATGCCCATGGATCTGCAAAAAAATTTAATAGATTCTTCCTTTCACCATGCTGCCCTTCTCTACTGTGTTACATGAATTTTGTTGGTAGTTCTTGTGTACCCTTCCTGACGGACATCATCACAGAGTCAGCCTGAAACTCAATAAATCTACAGAAGAACTCTGGCAGGTTCTCCAAGAAGGTTGAGTCATCCTGCAGAGTGCCCTGAAAACCCATCTGTAAGCATACCAGAGAGAAGCAGTGAATTTTGAAAGCCAGGGGGTGTTCACTCAAAGTTTTCATCTGTCCAGCACTCTACGTGAAGTTGAATGATAAATAAAAGGTGTTCACATCGTTGCTGCAAACATTCACCTCACTTTGGGGGGACATCAGATTATTACATGCAATAAGTAGACGACCCCAACCTCCAAACCCGTACTTTTTCCTGTCATAGCCTAAAGGACACACACTACTGCATCGGTCTTTATACTGGAACGCTATGAGGGACAGAATCATCCGATATAGACAGATGCTTGTAACAATATTAAAAGTAATAAAAATGTGATGTTTACAGACTCACCTTGATTGGGCTCCAATCAATATGCCATCAAAGGAGCTGCAGTCATTCTGCAGCAAAAATCTTTCTGAGAAAGCTTCTGAATGAATCAAAATAACATACGCTGAGCAGTAATGGGTCACAGTAATCTCGAGTCACACAAAAGGGGGCTGTCTGAGGAGCTGTAGGAGCAGCAGGAGAGTGGAGAGTGGGCAGCATCATATAGAGGAAACGCAGTGGGGAGGAGTTCTACCTTAAGGCCAGCAGTGTGTTTTATTCCCCTTTTTCTTTTTTCTTGTTTATGAATTCACAAAGAAAACCTAACCAAAAAGAAACATGCTGAGCAGTGCAGCAGATTCATCTTCTGCAACTCAACAACTGTACTGTATGACAACAGAGGGGGGCACACCTTACTAAATGAGGGTTACCGGCTAATGGAAAAATAATGTATTAGCCGGTACCTGTTTCATAGTTTATAGTGTTGCATTTTCCTTACAGTGATAAAAACATGCGCGCACGTGAGTGTGTGTGTGGGCGTGTGTTTGTCATTTTTACTGTCTTGACTTTTTTTGCATTTGTCATTAAAGCTTTATCTTTTGTTTATTTGGCCTTCCTCCACATCTTCACCTGTCTCTCATAGCCTATTTTACTTGTTTCACTAAAGCTGAATTTAAAAAAAAAAAAGCTCCAGCAAGAAAAGATCATGGTTTGGAATAAAACCGGGGACTTGTTGACCCAACAGTCCCCTCTGGCAGCCTCTTTGTGCAGATTATGGAGACTGTATAGCTCTAGATTTATCACTCAACTATGATTACCTCCAATCAGGTCCCTTAAATGGCGCCACCTCATGAAGTCATCTATGGTGTCTAGGTGTGTCCTGCCATCTCTCCTGCCTTGGGTGCCATCTTGATTATACAGCTGACTCCACTCAGCAATTAACCCAGAGACTAAGGCCAGAGAGAGCTGTAGTGCCAGTGAAAGTTTGTGATGCAGATCGTTATCTGTGTGTGTTGCTGTTTACGCTCTGCTCTGTGGAGAGGAGGGTGTTTGTGGTGATTTAACCTTTTAACTTACTTTTCTGTTTAATGACCAACTTTTGGGTTTTGTTACATTTTCTTTCTTTTCAAGGTGATGGCGTTTGTCCCTTAACCTGACTGAAATGCTGTGGTTGGACTTAAGGAGAGCTGTGCATAAACAAATGCCAACAAAAGTCAATAAGCTAACTTGACACTGTAAATAAGATTGGCCAAAATTGCTCCACAATAATGTGAGCGACTGAGAAAGTCTTGCTGATGATCAGCACAGCTGTTTTTATTTCATACTGAAAATTACACAGAAATCTGTGATCTATGATGCTGAGGAACCCGAGCACACGGCATCATATGCAAATCAAAAGTTGCTCATCACTTGGACAGCACGCACGGTGCATGCATACGTCACATTCATGAAAAAATATGCAAATGCATAAAACATGAATAACCTGAGAAGTGCTTATTACAGTATGACAAGAGCAAATGCTTCATGAAGAAATTCACAGCCCGATGGAAGACACAGACATGAAATATGAAATTTGTGGGTGGAGGTGGACACAAAAAAATGAACCGGATCAGTAGAGTGGGAAGCACAAAAATAAAGCTTCTTCTAAAAACCGGAACAGAAAACCAGATTTGGACAATCAAATAAATTCTTTATTCATGTTCAAGCAATGCATTACGCTGATATCAAGCCGAATTTTTATGAAGCCTTCAGAGTGGCTGTGGCAGTCTTTTTGAAGTTGAACTGTGAAAACTTAAATATAGCTCTTGTGTGCACACACACACACACTGGAAGAAGTAGTGATTCTCAAAATGATCTCTGAGCTGCTATAGACAAAGCCCTGATTTTAAAGGCTATTTTTAAGATTTAGAAGCTGGTGGAAAAGAGCTAATGTGTAATATCGAGGCCCTTTGAAGAGTATCTGCAATCCACTGTCACCCGGCAAAGAGAGCAATTAATTCTGTATCACAGAGGTTCCAATAATATGCAGTATTTTAGCACTCAAAGAGTCGGGAAGTCTAGAGTACGTACTGTACGGCGTTTTATCTTTTCGTACTGCCACATTTACATAAAAATGAAACCACAGTTTTGTTTTATTAGACACTTTGCGTGGACAGGAAAGATAAGCAGAGACTTTGAACTGTACGCAGTAAAGATCAGGAGTTAAATTAGAACATTTCTCCTGCACAGACCCTGCAGCTGAGGCAGCCCGATACTATTCAGAAAATTTAAAGTTTGAACTGGAAATTCAGAACAAATATAAAAGTGATTTGTTTCCTCTGATAAGTAAGGTTTTGTGCCAACAACCTCTAATGAGGGCCAAATGTGCATTATGTACATCATCTCCTCCAATTAGCTACAAAATGGCAAATAGATGAGAAATCAACTTTGTGGCTTGAATGCCAAAAAGTATGAAGAGTAAAAGAGAAGTGAATATATTGGAAATTCATAGATTCATTATGAACCTAAAGCCCAATGAACCACCTTCATTTATTGCACATTTGTGACTCCACCTGAGCATGAAAAGTACCTGTACAAACTACATTCAGCTCAGTAAGAATGGTAATTATGTTGAATATGAATCTGTAAGACTGAAGTAGTTTTACTTTGCAAGCTATTTGTGAAGAACTTTTAATTATGCCTGGATTCTCGCCTGAATGGTTGCTTTTACTGCAAATGAAGGAAAGTGAACACTTCTAGTACACATGTGAATGAGTGTATGATGTGACAGAGCCACAGCACCACTGCTGTCACTTGTTTTAAATGTTATCATCCCTTTAAATGGCTATTGTTGGTATTATAGATATTACTACGTTGCCAGACATCCTACTACACCTACCAGAGGTGGGACCAAGTCATTGTTTTGCAAGTCTCAAGTAAGTCTCAAGTCTTTATCCTCAAGTCTCAAGTCAAGTCTCAAGTAATGTCAGGCAAGTCAGAGTCGAGTCTCAAGTCACTGGTGTAAAAGTCCGAGTCAAGTCACAAGTCTGAAACTTTGAATTTCAAGTCCTTTCGAGTCTTTAAAAAAAAAAAATGAAAAAAAAATGTTGCAGTTATATGCTAAATGTAAATATTAGACCATGTAATTTTAAAATCTGTGTTTTTCTCAACACATGACAAAATAGTGAACTTAGAAAATATACACAAATTGTGAAATTGCACCTCTTTAAAATGCAGCTCAATTAAACCTAGCTCCAAGAATAATTTTCACCGACAGTTCTGAGATAAGCTGCATGTTATTCTTGGATGCGGTTGTAGGACCAGCTTTAAAATCGCATGACAAAAATATCATACATATTAAAAAAAACTGTATCACCAACGTAGCCTGGACAACATTTGCTAGTTGGATGAAGTCAGCTATCTCATCTTAGCATATTTATATGCATATTTATAATCATACGGTTCTTGGAGTGAGTGCATACACTCATGAAGTTTAGTAACTTCAGGTCACTGCAACAAGCCCAGGTACAGTTTACCGACGGATGGGTGCAGGACCTTGAAATGCACCGTGTAGAACGAAAGACCATCGTACGTATCATAAGTTTACCAGTCTCACAAATTGTCGTCATAAATACACATTCCTTAACCGTTTATTAATAGGACCTTTGAGCTCAACGGTAATTAATTAGTAGTGGAAATAATTTCTGGTAGCATCACAGAAATGTAGCAGTGACAATAATACTGTATGCTGTAATCATACTGGGCAATTAGTGATACAAAAAACCTGTTTTATCCTGTGAATAAAAGTATGTTTTTGTCAATGTACCATAATAACAGAAGCGAAACACAATATTGTGTCAGGATAATTTACTATTTATGCACAATAAACAAAGGAGCATAGCGCGACAATTTCTGTTCAGCGCCAGACTTGCTTGTAACCTATATCACCAATTATGTTATGAAAATGACGTATTAACTACAACAGCAGACTGACCTTTGTGTAAATGCTTGGAGCAGACTAACCTGTGAGCTGGAGTGTTCTGGGACGTTATATTTGGTCTTTGAATGGCTGCAATCCAGTCGCGTCTTTGTTACTTCGGAAACATGGCTCGAACAATTTCTCTTCAACGACGTAATCCGATAACAACCGATCTCTTTACCCGTCGGCTTCCCGTCGCTGTCATGCGACCGGCTATTGCAGTTAATAATACAACGGCTTCTTGACATTTTTGTGTTTCTTTTTATCGCTGTATAACTGATTTTAATTGAAAGCCTGCGTGCGCTAGTACCGCTTGCCACGAGTTCCCAGAATCCTTTGCGGTTCTACCCGTGAATGACGTCACATTTTCAATCTCTATATAATATGCATGTTAAATTTTATATTTGGGGTAAAATATCAAGTCTTTTCAAGTAAACCGGTTCAAGTCCAATTCAAGTCCCAAGTCATTGGTGTAAAAGTCCAAGTCAAGTCACAAGTCTTAGAACATTTTTTCAAGTCAAGTCTAAAGTCATAAAATTAATGACTCGAGTCTGACTCGAGTCCAAGTCATGTGACTCGAGTCCACACCTCTGACACCTACTAGTATGACAAAGGCTGTTGTCATATGCCAAAAGTAGGTGTCATGACATTTCACTTCTAGGCTTCAGGGTTGCTTTGGGATAAAATCTGACACTACTGTTTTTGGGTTTATTTTACATTTTGGTTGAATGATACCTGCAGGTTTCCATGCACTTCTTTTTTTCCCCACGATCACAATACATGGAAGTAAGATTTGGCTCTTAATAATAAACCATGAGTAAAAATATACGGGAGGCAATGGCTTACCTGTCCTGTTGCCAAAGAGCATATAAACTACTCACATGGGAAACTGATGAGCCACTTTCAAGAGTATTGAAGAAGGATTTATTTACTTGTTATAGTACAAAAAAAAAATCTATCTATCTATCTATCTATCTATCTATCTATCTATCTATCTATCTATCTATCTATCTATCTATCTATCTATCTATCTATCACCAATGTGAGGGAGTATTGCCTTAATTTCATTACCTAATTTCATGAGCAAATTAATGTCTTGCACTTGAAAATAATTCTAATAAGTTTCTTACACTCAGTTCGTCCACTGTCTGGCAGAATCTGTTTAGCTCGGCTCTCTTTAACTTCCTTCTGGTTGGCTGTCCCTCGTAAACAGAAGGTTTAATCAGCTGGTGGGTTGGACTTCTGTGCTCACAGCCAGAGCTGCATGCCTGAGGATAACTATATAAAGATAGCCCAGACTATACAAAGCCACACAAAGCCAAGAATAGGGAGCATATGGAGCAATCTGAAGCCTGAGCTTCACATACATTAAAACACCCTCATTGTCTGAAACTAAACAGCTGTCTCAGAACGATGGCCAAGCAACAAAATAACAACAGCAAGGCAAGGGTGGTAAGAAAAAAACAACAACCCCAAACTCCTTCACGCAGTGACATAAACAGTGACAAATACACAGCTCAACACAACGACCAGCTCCTCTCCCTCCGCTTCTGCACTCCTGGCGGTGATTGCTGAGTGGAGTCAGCTGTGCACAAATCACCAGCTCTACAGGAGAAAGGATGCTACCTGAGACTAGTGAGAAGGAGAAAGAAACACTATACACAAACACACACACACACACACTACAACCCACAGTAGGCCTACCAGAGCAGTAACACACTGGCTCACATTTTAAACGCACAAGTGGGACACAAAGCATCTTTTCAAACTTTATTTAGTTGCGACATACTGCAGTAGCAGATTAAAGTATCCTCTGTGATCAGGGCAATATGCTAATACTTGCTCTGTGCTTATACAGTCTCAATCGACCCCTTGTCCTCTCTTACAATCATTCTCAGAGACCTACACAAAGCTCATCTTCAAGTGAGCATACAATGCTACAGAGCCCTTGAAAGTTTACTGCAATAATTATTTTAAGTATTTGTGTTCAGTATTGTCTGGTGTACAGTATCATGAATACGGCTCCCTCAGCTGTTGCTGCACAGGTCTGAACCACTGTTCCTGAGATGAAGACTGGCTTTGATTAGAACTGCAGCCTTGGAATTTCACGGATGTCACTGAGGCTTTAGCTTTGCTTGTCACGACTCTTGGCTGTGACGGATTTGTTTTCAATGCGAGTGAGACTGAATATAAGCAGTGAGGGCTGAGCAGTGTGTTAAAGCCGCTGTATCCCTGAACTCCTGTCGTGTGGAGGTAACATTGGTCATAGAAGCACTGCTGGTTCAAACATGACTACAGCTTATGAGCAGCAGCTGAACCAAGAATGAAACACATATTGGGTCCATATGGCAACCTCCAGGCCAGAGAAATGAGGCAGTGACACAAACTGCAGTTCTTCTAATGGCCACTTTTATGTCTGTATCTCTGTATTGCTTTTTAGTTGTTAGACTGACAAGCCAATCCAAATCACTCCTTCTGTTAGGGGTAAAGGTTTGTGTTGAACCTGTGGGAGCGTACACAGAAGCTATCGTCTGAAAAATATGCCATAAGGCATCGTGTTGCATATTGCATCAAAGTTTTATCATTGAGGTTGACTACTCATGGTCCTGACATTAATTTTGTTGTGATCGGCCAAAGGTAAATGAGAGTGTGTTCCTTGACTTTGCACTGTAAATAATTGTTACAGTGGTGAAAGTTATCTGATGTTATCTAGTGGCCTGCTAAATAGCGGAGCTTGCTGCGTTATTGGAGGTAATACCATGCTGCTTGTTTTAGCATTGGGATCCACATTTAAAGCATTCTAACGCTAAATCGTCATGATATAGTGTCTGGTATTGTAGTTCAACTGTTTTAATGTGTTTAGAAGTGAATATACTCTGTGAAATGAAAGAGGTTGCTGGCATGGATGGAGCCTGCTGTTTCTCACCTCTGATTGCCTTCACTTCTGAGTCAGCTCTGTACAGTGCGACCTATATGTTGTACATGAGATGAAAAAATCTGTCTGTGTGATTAAAAAAAATGCTACAAAACTAGCAACCTTTATAGCACTGGTGCTATAAGCTAACAAAGCTAACATTAGCTTATAGCTAATTGCTTAGCTGTGGCTGCCATTACCTGATTTTCTGACTACCCCTACTAACAAACTCATTGGACTTGTGAATACTAACTGAACTAAAGTGCACATGCTTTTTGTTTATTGCTCAGTTTGAGTGAAGCGGCCATAGGTTTCATGCTCAAAGCACCTGAACTTCAAAACAGGCCTGTAACAGATAAATATTGTTCAGGTTAACAAGGACAAGTAAATGTGTGTGTGTGTGTGTGTGTGTGTTTGCCCACTGGTACTACTGGTTTACGTTCACGAGAACTGTTTTTAGCTGTACCCTGCAAAAAAGAAAATATGTTACAACAACTAAATTGGACTATTCAGTTTGGTGGTCACTCTATATGCTTGTTAGAAATATTGAAAATAATTTACTTTTGAGGTTGATAAAGATAAAAATGAATTGTGGAAAAGCTGAAGGCTCCTTCGGGTCCCTCTCTGTCATTTGGACAGTTCGCCTTGCTACAAAGCCTCTGGAGGGGTGACACTGATTGAGGACAGGAGCTGCTGCTTGTTGAGCCGCTGACATGCTGCTTCAGCTGTTGTAGACAAGCTGTTGGTTCAGCACCAGGCTGTCAGAACTAACTAAAAAAAAAGCAAAGCATTGCTTGAAAATGGTGTGCTGTTTCACGGACCGGTGAGACCATAAAATAAGATCCAGGAAAGTGTAACAGAGCCATGATTTGGAGGCTTTTCCAGCACAATGAAACACTGAGACAAAACTGCTGCTGTGAATAATCACATTACTCTGCTCAATAATGTAACAGAGTGTCTGGACACTTTGGGCTGTGTGTTAATGCATTACAGGATATTTTGGCAAAAGCTGAGCCAGATTTAACTTTTTTGCTGGAGTAGTGAATTTAGGCACTAAAGCAAGAGACTGAAAATGTAGTTAAACCATGAGAAGGTAGGGTGCAGAAAACTCCACTAAAAGCAGGAACAGAGGGGCAGTCATGACATTTAAACAAATTCAAGAGGACATGACCGATAACAAAGACTGTGTATCAGAAATGAAGGTTGCCTCTAAGTCTGAAAAGTCAATCCAAAGGACTCTTTTTCAGCAGACATTTTAAACTTTTTACAGTAGGCGTATCAACAACGTCTCACTGCACTTAGAGGAGGTGCAGGCTGGTTCACTGTCACGAGTGTTGGGGAGTAACGGAATACATGTAACGCCGTTACGTATTTAAAATACAAAATATGAGTAACTGTATTCTGTTACAGTTACCATTTAAAAAGGTTGTATTTAGAATACAGTTACTTTGCTGAAATAAAGGGATTACATGGCAGTATTTGACTTTTCATATGTTCGGCTATGTCCTCTCTATTTTTGCTTTCCACGCCCCAAACAAAACACGCATTAAGAGGCTCTAAAGCCTGTGTCTCAGTCTTGCAGCCCATGTCACTCCTACTTGCATAATGACGTGCAGAAATATTTTTAAAAATTATTCACAAAAATGATTTAATATGAAGGCAATAGGCAGAGTGTTACAGGCATAGCCCTAAAGAATGTAGCCTCATGGGCGGTGTAGTCCGTTCTCCAGGGAGAATGGACTGCCATACCTGTTATGTGTCTGTGAGCGAGACAGGGAGAAAAAAGGCTAGTGGAAAAGTATGAGCTGTCACCGAGCAGAAACGGGAGCTGGAAGCATGTAAATATAATAATAACCACTGCAGCCAAAAAGAGTGCCTGACGAGCCCAGCTGTAAGTAAGCTATTAAGACTCGACTGTACACTTTTTTCGTGTTTTTCTCCGAAACAATAAGTTCCGTTGGAGCAGCCTTTCAACACCTCTCTCTGTCTCTCGCTAGCAAAGTTGACCCAGACAACAAAGTAAAGCTAGTTTTCAGCTATGAGCCCGACACGAACCCGACGTATTAGTCAGTTGTCCCTGTTTTCTATACGCGTGGAACAGTTTTCTATACGAGATCACTGCAAAAACTGCAGCCTTACCTAATGTCCACCCTAATGTTACTCATTTTATATTAAGATTTAATCATCTAGTTGGTATGCGAGTAGCCTTCAGTAATAGTAATAAATCACACAGCAATAGTACATTCATGTATTTGTAAAAAAGCATGATAATATAATAGGTAATCCAAAGTATTCAGAATACGTTACTGTCATTGAGTAACGTAACGGAATACGTTACAAAATACATTTTGGGGCATGTATTCTGTAATCTGCAGTGGAATACATTTTAAAAGTACCTTCCCAACATTGACTGTCACTGGGGCACTAAATGTAACTGAGCCATGATTAATATAACTGCACTTTCGCTATGAAAGGTCTGCTGTGAAAAAGGTTTAACAGGGGAAATGCCATAAACATGCATTCTTTCCAGTGGCCAGCAGGAGGGTACAAAAAGTCCCAAGTATAGAATACCTCTATTTGACATAGCTTAACTTTATAATGGGACAATTAAACATAAGTAGCCTATGGACAATCTTAACAGGTCTTTAAGGTGGCTGTAATTAAAACATCACCCAGCTTTTTTTTTTTTGACTAATTAAAGGCCATCCTCTAATCTTCCTTTTATTTAAAAAAAACCTTGAAACAAGTTACAAAACTGCTAACTGATCATCTTTAGAGGAATGGTTTAGTTTAAGAGTTACAGCCAGGTTTCAGAACTCAAAAACAAACAGCTTTAGCGAAGGTTACAAATGCTCTTCTTATGGGCTCTGACAGTGGATTCATCTCTGTGTTTATCCTGCTAGACTTCAGTGCAGCGTTCAAGACGGTTGACCATAATATCCTATTAGATTGAGCATGCTAAGTATTACAGGTACTTCCCTGCATAGGTTTGTGTTATATCTATCTAATAGACTCCAATTTGTTCATGTAAATGTAGAGTCCTATTCACAAACTAAGGTTAACTATAGAATTCCACAGGGTACTGTGCTAGGACCAGTTCTGTTTACATTATACATGCTTCCCTTAGGCAGTATTATCAGAAGGCATAGCATAAATTTTTATTCGTGTGCAAATGACACCCAACTTTATCTATCCATGCCGCCAGATGACACGCACCAATTAGTTAAACTGCTGCAATGTCTTAAAGACAAAAAGACCTGGATGACCTCTAATTTTTGTCTAAATTCAGATAAAACCGAGGTTATAATACTTAGCCCTAAAAATCTTAGAAATATAGTATCTTGATGCATGCTCAATCGTCCCAAAAGGTTGATTCTGTTCATTTGGACGTAGCGTTTTCAATGGGAGAAACGTTTCGTTGCGCATCCAAGTGACTTCTTTAGTGTCAGCTGACTGCAGATTTCCCCAACCTCATAAACAGTACATTTTCACAATAACTGAAACCAGCCCACTGAATGAATAATGGGCTGAGAGGTCAGTTTCTCTATCATAAATATGCAAGTTCTCATGACCATTGATCTACAACGACTGATCAAAGCCCACTGATCAATGGCCATTAGTACTATTCACAGAGAGTTGGGAATGGCTGTAATCACAGCATTGTAAGCCGAAAGATGTACCCTCAGGCCCCCTCCTTGATTCAGAGATGGTCTTTCCCTTTTCACATAAATGGCCTACTTGACTCCCAGCTCAAACCAGTGTTCCTCCCTGTCCAGGATGTGTACATCCTCATCATTGAAAGAGTGTCCACCGGCCTGTAGGTGTAAATAGACTGCAGAGTCGTGGTCTGACGAGTTAGCTCTTCTGTGTTGTGCCATCCACTTCGCCAGAGCTTGTTTGGTTTCCCGATGTATAAATCCTGGCAATCCTCCTGGAACTTAACAGCATACACTATGTTACTCTGTTTGTGTCGGGGAACCCAATCCTTGGGTTGGTGCAGCGTGCTTTGGTTTAAACGCCACAGAGACGTGGTGTTTATAAAAATGCGTTTCAGCTGTTCCGATACTCCTGACACATATGGGGTCACTAAGGGTTTTCGCTTAGGCAGCAGTTGTCCTTCTCTCCTGAATTGGCTGAAGCTTTCTTTACATGCCTTCCACATTTACTCAGGGCCTTCTTGACGTGATGTTCTTCTGCTTCCCTGGCTGCTGTGTCTTTGGGGATGGTGTTCGCTATATATTGTAGCGTCCTGATGACACCCAGTTTGTGCTCCAGTGGATGATGAGAGTCAGACCTTAAACACTGATCCGTATGCGTAGGTTGATGGTACACATCAGCTTTTAACACAGCCCATTGTTCATTCAGTGGGCTGGTTTCTGCTAGTGTGCAAGTGTACTGTTTATAAGGTTGGTGAAACCTGCAGTCAGCTGAGACTGAAGAAGTCACTTGGATGAGTGACGAAACATTTCTCCCATTGAAGACGCTACGTCCAGATGAACAGAATCAACCTTTTGGGATCTTAACAGATGCTTTCTCAGAAAAGCATTACCTTGGCCTCCAGTTAACACTCTGAGGATTGTTGGAGTCATTTTTCATGTCCTTCAATGTGTATATTAAACGAATATGTATGGCTGCTTTCTTCCATTTATGTGATATCTCTAAAATTAGAAATATCTTGTCACAGCCTGACCCTGGAAAACTAGTTCATGCATTTAGTTCATGCATTTACTTCTAGACTGGACTACTAGTTAAGACTAACGATCTTATCTCATTTCCAGAATTTAGGTTCTGAATTCCTCTGTGTTAGTTTCTTTCTACAAGGATGTGAGCACAGGACGCAAGAAAGAAACACAAGGAGAGAGGAGCCAGGGCAAAGAGCTCAAATTTAAAGTGATGTCTGATAAGAGGTTTGAAACAGTTTTATTATCAGTAATTTCGTTATAATTCAAATTTTAACATTCCACCTGTGTGCCACGTTTCTTTAATACACTGAAGGTAAAAGCACCTCCTGTACAATTCATGTAGCCTCCTCACTACACTCTCTTTCTGACTCTTTTTAGAAATTGATTTTGAGTGATTTCTGGGTCACAGGCAGGAAGACGGAGGTGACAAAGAGGGACAAATTAGTACAAACAGAAATGTTTCATGCAATCCGATAGGTTGTGCTTCATTAGAATTTCTTGTTCTAATGAGCAACAAGTAGACCTGTAAAAATGAATAATATGAACCTATATTGAATAAATTCTACTGGGATAAGCAATTAACTACCTGAACACAGATGGAACTAGATTAAACACGTCACACCAAAGAGGCAAGGAGTAAAACTTAGGAATGATTTAAAAAATAAACATCACAAATTCCAAAGCAGGACATTGGAATTTAATAACAAACATTAATTTCAATCAGTACTCTAGTTCCTGACATTAGTTATTAGGATTTTAGCTCATTTCTGATTGTTTTATGGACTTTAATTTGTAGGTTCATGAATTGTACTGCAATACTCTTGATCAAGATCACGAATTACCAAATTCACTTCACATAGCGTCTCACCACCCTGTTCCTTCAATATAAAAGAGTAGTCGTTGCCAAATCCATTTAAGTCCTCCAGTCTGTCACTAAGGATGTATTGAATCCTCTCTAGGTGGAGGGTATCAGTCAGTGTTGTTATCCAGGACTGAAAGGTTAGCCCATCCTTTTTCTTCCAATAGAGAAGAATAAGTGAACAGAGGAGGCCGTAGGACAGGAGGTGATGACAAAATATTGCCACCCAAAAGTTCTGAAATTTAGAAGAACAACAAGGTCGTTGGAAGGACAGGTGCTGCAAAGCACACATCACAGCATCAAAACACTTTGAACACTATTTATTTAATAAAATGCTTGATTTAGGAAGATGTGAAAAATAAGGTGATAAATAATGTCAAGAATTGTGGTAAAATGGCATTATATTTTTTGTCATTAGTCACTAGGAATGCTGGTGGATTTTTTAAAATGTGCTATTACATAATACTTATTA
This sequence comes from Astatotilapia calliptera, assembly GCF_964374335.1. Lineage (NCBI taxonomy): Eukaryota > Metazoa > Chordata > Actinopteri > Cichliformes > Cichlidae > Astatotilapia > Astatotilapia calliptera. The sequence goes on from NC_137437.1 coordinate 29,624,107, forward strand.
GCGGTCCCAACGTTAACTACCAGATTATAAAAACAGAACCAAGTAAAACCACCAGATTAAGGATCTTCATCTTTGAAAAGTCCTAGCATGGCTTAATCCAGTGATTTCCCCCCAGTTTGTGATGATTAAAAACACAGTTATGGTCTACCACGATGGAGAAGAGACTCACACTCTTGCCCCTGATGAATGTCCTCACATTTAGAACACTTTCGGCGTTAGTACCCCTAGTCCCAAGTGATTTTTGGAATTTGGAGTTTTTACATCTTTGTACCCAGATGAAGGTAAAGCTTTGTTAATCTGCTGGGTGTAATAAGCCATAGTCAGTAATTTCACATTACAACCTCTGTTGCAAAAGGACACTTGACTGTGTTGTGTGCAGTGCAAATTTGGTTTCTGGACCTGATAAAATATTCTGCATATTTAGAAATGTTCAGTGTGTCAGCTGTGAGCAAATAGGCTTACTGCATGTCTCGACTGCTGTGCCTTAGGAAGCCCCACAGCCACAAGACTGGCATGCTTTATGCTTTTTTTATGGTGTCATAATAAATGTGTTCACCTGTGTGTGTGTGCACACCTGACGTGTGCAGCGAGGTCTGGTAGTTACAAGACTGGCATACTTTGTAGTGTTTTATTATAATGTGACAAGATGAATGGAATATTAACTAAAAACCTTATACCTTTAAACCCCCGCCAGAACTGCAGGTGTGAACAGAAAATTCACTTCGACTTTACTTATGAACAATGCAGACTGTGCAAAAGTTTAAACTTTATCAAACAGAGCACAGCATCAACAGAACATGGATTAACTTAATTCAACCCCTTATTCCAGACAGCTTCTGTTTTATTCATTCTCAACTCTATTTCTGTCTTTTTACAGAAATATCAAAAGAAATCTGTCCATGACAACTTGAAACTACTGGAGTGTTGCTGATACAAACACCCCCTGAATGTAGAGATCCCCAACATCACAGAGCCCTGACTTCTTCTTTCTTGGTCTTCTTTTTATTTCTTTCATCTAACTATGTAACTATTTAAGAACATATATAGATATTTTTCTGGCCTAATGTTGACTCTTTGATTTTATTGGTGATTGCCCTTTCTTAGTTATTTTATTACTGACTTCAGTCTATTGATTTAGTTTAGTTTTCATCTATATGCTGTCACGCTGCAGTCTGTGTGGTTGCTCTTGTGTCGTGCAGCGTATTGTGCTTCAACCTGGAAAAAAAAGGAGCTAAGTCACTACAGTTTTGCCCACCTGCTGTGAAAGTGGCACAGATGATGTCCTCTGAAAGACTGACTGAACAGGTGTTGAACTGTTGAACGATGAATGTTGTCCTCACCAGCTTGTCAGTATGTAACAAATTTAATTTGCATATGAAGAGCTGCTGGGCTGGAATAACTGGATTTCATTTAACTCGACATTGACTATTTGTAAGGCAACTGTCCTGCTGCAGCAGTATGTAATGAATTTGAATGTTCGAGTCATGAATGTCAGTTTAGTCCCAAGCATTGCTCTGTGGGTGTTTGGCACAAAAAGCTGAACTAACGTGGATTTATAGGATCCCGTCATGTTTCTGACACTGGCCGCTGTTAGCAGCTCCCTCGAGAGGCCTTATAATGCAGCTCTATAACACCCATACAGCAGTATTTACAGCATCACCACTCAGCAAGCATTTGATATGAGCTTTTATTCATTCCCAAAGAGGAGAAGCACATTTTCCAGAATCGAGTTGCCTTTTTTTTTCCACCCAAAGACTCGGAAGAAAATTATTTTGTTCTCAAGACCACACACAGGCAGAAAACGCCATAAAGAGTACTGATTACATTAGCTAAAGCTGTTATTGCCTCGATACCATTACCTCTAACTCCCATGGTGATTTCCTGCTAATAGAAAGGTGTGTAGCTCACTGCATGTGTGGGTGAGTGCGTGCTGCACACCCACAGCTGTGGATGTGTTTGCATGTATTTGACATTATTATTTTCCTGACTGCAGGTCACCCGGCAAAATAACAGCATACATTGTGCACTGTGTTAATTATAAAATCTCAGTTATTTCCTGTAGTCGATAAGTGTGGAGTCTAATGGGGTTTTGTGGATTTGTGTCACTGACATGCTTTGGAGAAATGAGCTCAGGTGTAGTGACATAACAAGGGAAAATGCCAATTTACTGTTGTGTATCAGAGCTGACCTTATCAAGGTCCTGAATTTCATAATTCCAGAAGAAATAGCTGTTCATTATAAGTTTAATTTGACAGTCCAGTGGTGTGTGTCCTGGTGAACTTCTCATTAAAGAATCATAATTAATCATAGCGTGTGTGTGTGTGCCTGATATGATATTTCACAAATAGGTAGCCTTTATGCAGTGCCTCTGTGTGAGTGGTTATCTAAACAAAGGCCTCTGTGTGCTCTTAGACGGGAGTCACGTAACAGACGAGCAGGTTTTATAGATTCAGCTCAGTGTATTTGCTTTGACCTGACAGCCTGACAGGAAGCGCTGTTGCTCCAGCGGCGGCCTGCACAGTACAGTTGCAGGGGCACAAAGGTGACACGAATGTGCACAGCCGGGGTTCAAGTTGCTCAGCTGGTGAACTGCTGAGTGAAGATTGAAGTCACTTCACATGCTCACATTTTGCAGAAGTTCACACAAGGAGTATTCAGAAGCATCGTGATGCCACCGCTGTCAGGTGCAGTTGTGTCAAAGTGACAATTACGTGAATGCAGATAAAATCTGCTCCTCAGTAGAATTTTTTTACCTTCAGTTATCAGAGAGTCTACAGGTTGAAACGAAATGAATATAAAACTTTAAAGTCTGTTTTACGTACTATTTGAAATTATTTTAATCCAAACTTTAGATAGTCCAAATAATCCAAACTTTGTTGTCTTTTGAAGAAAAGATACTGAAGCTTGCCCATAGTGAAAATCGATGCATTTATCTTTTTAACTGCCTATCCAGATAAAGACTGGCCCAGCTGTCACAGGGCGAGAGGTGGGCTACACCTTGAATATATGGCCATGAAAGAGCCAAAGCAAAGAGACAGACAACAACCAGCCATGTCTTTAGGCTGTGAGAGGAAGCCCACGCAAGCACAGGGAGATAAAAACCTTTCTGCTGTGAGGTGACGATGCTAAGCACTGCACTTCTGCCTCAGAATGGACAGTAAGGTACGAATAAAGTTAAATCTAAGAACATTTCCCATGTGCACATAATAGTGGAACAAGACAATAAAAAATTGGAGAACTGCAGTTTTTTTTCTACACATTTTTTTTAGTCATTATAATATTAAAAGGTTTTTTCGTAAGCTTGCATCTCCCCATTTTCACAGGCTGGCTGACAAGGCCTTTTTTATTCATAATTTTTAAGGTTTCTAACAGTAGATTAGGCTGCACATCTTCCCTGACTCCTACCTCCATTGATACCAGTTTTCACACATAAAACTTATGTGAAAGGTCCAGTCAAAGAAAAATGAAAAACAAAAGACTGAATAATACTTTAGAGTCAACTGGGATAGGCTTAAACTCTAAGCTGTATGAGTGGTATATGGGTGGATTTTTGGCCAATATCTATCTACAAATGTTGACTATTTGGGTAGTTAAAAATAAGTATTCAATCACCAGTTGATGGGGGATTGACAGAAGATGCTTGCTGTCACTAGGGGAAATCGGTTTCAAAGAGCTATTAGCTATAGCAGCATTGGTTGCTGGGAATTCTCACACTTTTCAGTTTAACAAAGTAACAAAATAATTCAATAGCTTTTACTCTTATGAGTAAATGTACATTGAAGATTTTCAGCTGATTGGAAATTGTTATGTTAAAATACTATCATGGTACAGTATTTGTTGGGTTATTTGACCTGGTTCATTTAACTTTATTTGAAAATATTAACACTGTTTTCCAGCGAGTTGTAGGCACAACGAATAAAAATAACAGTAGTTTCAACAAGCACAGAAGATTCAGAACCTTGACTTTCTAATATTGTAGGGTCTTTACCTTACAATACAAAGCACCTTGCTGTTGTGATTTGGCACTACATAAATAGAGTTGAACTAAACCGAACTGAACTGTGTTGATGATTAAAGAGAACTGACTTTAAAACAGTTCTTGTGTCAAACCTCGAGAAAATGTTGTGCAACTATCAAACTACTGCAACGAGTCCACAGGCAGCCAGGAAACATAGTAACAGCTAACAAGCTGAGAAACATGGACCGGTCTTGCCAGCCTCGAGGTCAACATTTGGTCTCTTCTGTGTACTGATGATCATGAACAGAAAGCATCAACAGCCCTGCAGGTATGGGAGCTGGTATAATCAAGAGTAGTCGAGTTGAGTTTGCAGTACACCGTAAGCCCCTCACCACCACTAGTAGCAAGCTTGCACCGGACAGGTGCATTGCACAGATATCTGATTAAGAGAAGAATAAAATATTAGAACTCACAAAAACTTGAAGACTTCTTGGTTGATCTGTTAGTAGAATTAACCCAGCAACAGCCATATTATATTATTTTGTAAGATTTTTCTATTAAAATGTGCCACAGAAGGCACCATCCACCCAATTAGTTAATCCGAAGCCCCAAAAATGATCAGCTACAACTACCTAAGTGGGTGCACTTGTTAAGTTGTTATGTCACTAACTTTATGAAGACTGAAACTCTTTCATGTATTAGACTGGGAACCATTCTTACGCCATTTGTCTAAGCCCTCCACAGAAAATAAGTGAAGAGAATATTTGTATACGTGCTACATTTACAAGAAGATTTCACATTATTCTGAAAGTAATGACCCAACTGTTACCAAGTGCCTCCTTTTAGTGACACTTACTGTGTGAATAGCCTTGATATTAGATACAGCAAGGTTTAAATAAAACTTGAATTGCAGCCAGATCTCACCATAGAAATTATAACAAAGCGTAACCATGTTGTCAGTAGCCAGTGTGACGTACCCTATTAGTTTGTGAAGGGGTTGGTAACACTTTAAAATACGGCTTGTGGTTAAGGACATATAAATCCTGTAATTTAATGTAATTTCATTGTATTTTGTTCAAAATTATGTAAATATTTAAATAAAGATAAATAAATAAAGGTAAAAAAAGAAATAATTATGCTATAAAGTATTGCGTAACTTCAGCTGTTTCACAGGAAAAGAGACACATCCATCATGCACATCAACAGATGTAAAAAACAATAAAAATAAAGCTTTAAAAAGGCTAGAGTAATCCACTCTGTAATACTGCATGCACCATGAAAAGTACAGTGTACTTAAATCAAACGTGATGAGATATAATTTTTTCAGTCACTCATTGGTCCCTGCAGCACCACAGGATTTCCTTGAAGGAAGCCGGTGTTCTGACAAAACACCCTACCTATCAAGCTGTCCTACTTGTTGTTACTGTGCATGTTTTGGTGTTAATAGTACACGCCTATTATTTGATCCTACCCCGATCTCGTGCGTGCGAAAAAAAGACTAGTATTATATGTTTTACTTCTTTATTACAGTTGATACTTGTTTTCCTTAAGCTGTTGTCAATTTGTTAACTTTTCAAGCTAACATGCGTTTTGTTTTTTGTGCAAAACTTCTGTAAACTGGCATACAGCTTAAACCTTGTCAATTAATTTTAGGCCTCCTGCAGTTAGTGGACACCACGCTCCGTTGTTATGTCGAAGAAAGTAATATTGCACTAGCAGGAGGCATGTTTTGATAGTGTGATTTGGCCATCAGAACATCCTACCTGTAGATACGTACGATGGAAGCATAAACCACATAAGGTAGTATACATTTCACTGTGTGTTATACTTGTATAACTATGCATGTGACAAATAATAAAGAACCTTGAACCTTGAACCTATATTCTGATAAGGTAGCATGGATTGATAGACATGACTATAAATTTACGCTACTGTATGATGTTTTGACAAAGTAGGACGTTTTGTCAGAACACCGGCTCTCTTCCTCCGAGGCCAGGGGCCGTAACAGTAAATTCAATTAAAATACAGTAAAATTCCATTTAATTACAGGAGAATTACACCCTTGGTCATGCATCATATTATAAATTGTTATAAAGTCCTGTTGTGATGTTGTGAGCCTTGAGCTGTTGTCATGTTTCCAGTTTTGAAACTGGATGTGAGAATGAAGCCCCACACTTATTGTCTGACTTAGATAATCCTCCTTTCTAGCACTTACAACAATCAAAATTAACAAAATGGGCTTTAATGTTCTATTCAGTGACCTGAAAGAAGTGATTAAGATCAATATACCGATCAGGAAAGTGTTCCCAGCGCTCGGAGCCAAAAACTGACAGTGCTCAGAAAAGTTCTTACTACTGGAAAATACTCTGTTAGGATTAGATGAGAGTGGCGCCTGGGTAGAACGCACAGGAGGCAGGACACATTTTGTCCGCTCGCTCGCTGTGACTACTTCAGATGACCTGCTCTGTTCTCATACAGGCTCAGCGGGCTGTCACAGACTCTGTACTCACGAGTTTCTGCCTGATCGTTAGCGTTTTCATTCGCACATCCTCTGAGCAGAACAGTTCGGGGCTGAGTTGTGCGTATCTTCAGCTTATCTCACCAGATGTGTTTGGGGTGAAAAGAAAATTGCTTGTAATTATTTTAATACTTTTTAATTGCAACTTTTATTTCACTCTTGGGTTCAGCTTGAGAGTGTGTTCTGCTTTTCTAATGTAATTTTTATCTCCACCCGGGACAGTAATGAAGTGAAAGCAATTAGAGTATTACAGTAATGACAGCGGATCATGAAGTCATTTAGAACTATTAAAATATGAAACGCAATCAGGTGATTCACATCAGTTCATTACTGGGATCATGAGAGCAACAGGGGACCTCGACTACCCCTCCACGCAAACGTCCTTGGACCTGATGATTATCCTCCATTGCCATCCCACCACCACCCATCCCCCACACACCTCTCTGTCTCTCTTCTCCTCCTGTTCCTCGTTCAGGTGTTTTTCTCTCCTCCTGCCTAATGATTCATGCTAATTGTTTTTAAATGGGATTTTTTTTGTGCTGGTGCACCTTCCATCTCTTCACTTCTATTATATGCACTGGACCATGAAAAACCAGGGAAAAAAACCCCAACAAAAAAATCACACAGAGGCTGGTCAGACCTGAGAATCAATACTTCTAAATACAATTGCAAGAAAACTTGATGGGCTTTTGAATCCCTCCCTTTTTAGCCTTTACGTGAAATAGAAAAGAACAAAGAAACTATTCTGATATTGGTGCTGCAGTATGCTCGGATCGCTCCAAAAACTGCCTATGAACCTTCAATACCGGCATCACATTATGTGCCAAATGCAACAGAAGGCATGGTTATTTCTTCCTCAGCCACAGCAGTTTAAGTGGAAGATAATGAATGGCTTTGAACATGGAACGCTGTATCAGTTGTTCGCTTTGTTATCCAGTTTATGATTATAATTTCTGCTACAGTACATCCCAGCTCCATATGGCACATTTTAACTTTCCATATCCCTGCATTATCTTTTATTACTTGCCTTGTTGGCAGTGACACAAGAAATGAGAAGCGCCAAGAAACAGTGCCTAGAAACAATGCTCGCAAAGATGAAAGGAACAGGTGGGGAAAAGGAAGGGAGAAAAAGATTTTTTAAAACAGAATATATGTGTGCGTGATTTTTTTTTTAACTTCTTTTCCTCCAGCAGCTGTTCACGGCTTTTTAATTTCATCTGAGACTGCTGAGCGTGATGAGCTTAGTCTTGTTCCGAATCCCTTCACGCGGGCTTCTCCGGTGCACCCCCCCATGCTCTGATGGAGCTCCATGAATTCCCCTTATTGCTGTTTAATGGAGATGGGTACCCAAACAAATGAGCAGCCTTTGCCTGGCTCAGCACCATGGGTTCTCATTAATCCGGATGCTGAGACGCTGATGGCACTAATTTTTCAGACTAAGCGGCGTCTGCGCCTTCGCCGCTTCACGGCGCTCCCACAACAAGAGAGAATTTGCTTCAATCAGAGACACAGCCCAAAGGCAAAGAGGGTGTAGTGTTCATGTCACACCTGGTCTGTTGAGCTCTCTGCCTCACTGTTGGAAATCTCCCCCTACAGTGCCCATCTGTGTCAGTGGGAATGCACATAGTGATGCAGGCGTGATGAGAGTCCCTGCCTCAGTATTAAAGGGATTCTAAAGAGAGACATAAGTGCAAATTACATGTGAAATAAAATTTTATCAGCTTCACTTTCCTGTGTAACTTTTTAAAATTAAGGCTAAAAATAAGAGTCTGTAATAGGGGGAGTGCTTCAGAGGTAATTACACTGAGAAAAAAACACACAAAAACACTCATGAACAAGGTTATTTAGCCACATGGCAAATATGATATTACCACTAAGAAGAGATGAATACACTTAGCACAGCATGCGGTGGTCTAATAAATGTCTCTTAAGTGTAGATGTCAGTGCTTTAAGTGTAGCTCAGGAATTCAGGGGCTTGTTTCTGCCTCATTATTTACCATTTATACAAAATCTGGAATTGGCCGTGGATACTAATGGTGGAAGGTGGAATATATATGAGGTTGTTTACGTGAAGTAAATCCAATCCTGACTTCTGGAAATTGCATTTACGCAGTAAAGGTTGCTGGTAATTTGCAACAGCAAATGTGGTTCATACATTTAATCAAAATAGTTGCAGAGATCACATACTGAAAGCGGCAGTAAAACTCCCCAACAATATTTCCTCATAGCTGCTTTACAGTCATGTTTACAGTTATAGTCAAAAGTGCCAGAAAACAAGAGAAATGAGCTTTGGATGGATCTGGGTGGAGGCAGAGTGCTGCTAAATGACTGATCATTTCATTTTTATTTCATTTCATATGACCCAGCCTGAAATAATCATGAAAACTGATTCGTTTGTTTGTGTTTAGGGGCAAACATGAGTCTTTATTTGTGTCTAAGTCAGCACAACATAAAACCTGAATGGTTTTCAAGCGGATGTTTGTTTCATGCAGATGCGAGGGGACCATACACTGTATATAAAGGATGTAAGTAGCTGAAGTGACGTCACTCATTGGTCATCAAAGTCTGGTTTTGACAACTGAAGGCAAACATTATCTCGCTCACCATCTTGGTGTCTTGAAACAAGACAAGTGAGAGTTGAATTTAATGGGGAAGTGAGGGACGATGCGTACTTATATAGTAGCAATCTGTAAATCACGATACAGACACACCCTAAGGCAGGGGTCAGCAAACACTGGGAGCCGCAAATACTTTTTGACATCTAAAATGAAGATAACACTGTATATATTGGTTTTTACCTTTATGCTTCAACTAAGGTGTGCTGCTTATGAAATCCATGAAGAGAAAATTACATTATATTTATGTAATTAACACATTTTGAACTCTTAAAGAAATATAACTAAAGGAAAGACACCCAGCTGAACTAAAACGATCCATGTAGCAAACAAAAACCGTTGTGAGCCGCCACCCTTATATCGCCTTTGGGCTTTTGGAGCCTTGACCTGGCTTTTAAAAAATAATTAGGAAAAAAAGCACTATGCTGCTGAAAAAAGAAAAATGGATAATTGCAAAATTCTGCCTAAATGTGTATTTTACCTGGTTAATGTGTGTGGCGGGGCGTGGCCTAGGAGGACGTACCTGAGCGGCACCCGCAATCACGCCTTGCCGCCTTAACGTCTGTGCCGTCTATGCTGTTGTTGGTATGTGTCGGGCTGTGAGCTGAAAAGCTACAGCTGGCTGTATGCGTACAGCAACCGTGTGTGAAAAGTGGTCAATAAAGAGAAGCTGTAAAGCATGTTCATGCAAACATCGTCGGGTCTGCCGTGATATGTTTACAATGGGACTTCTGCTCCCGAACCTCTGCGCACAGCGTCTGCAAAATCGGGGCTGTACGAAGTCACTTTCATCTTTACGCAGAACTGTAAGCTGTCATCTGTGAGGTGTGAGCGGTGTTAGTTTTTAACATAGTTCATGGTGGAGAACAGCTGCCGACATAATGTGGATCCGAAGATCCATAATTAGCCTACCTGGGGTTGAAAGTCTCGATAAATGCACGGCGTTTCGGCGGTTATACCGGCTTCCGCAAGTGTGACGCTTATTTTGAGCCATGAAAAAAATTATAGAATATAATTTTATTTTTATATTTCAATATCACAATAATCTTCCAATTTAGAACTACAAGTTAAAAAAGATCTAACATAAATAAAATACACTTCAGCCACGCGGAGCTGCACTATATGAACTAAAGAGCCGCAGGTTGCCGACCCCTGCTCTAAGGCATACCCTGCTTTATTGTCTCTTTTGATGTGACAATTATTAAAAATAAAAGACTCGCTCTGTTTTAGGACAGAAAAATACACTTGCACTTAGACCTGTTAAAGTAAAAGTTGACTACTGATGGCAAAATTAAGCTTATTTTCAGTTGGCCATTGTGCAGTAACCTAATTGACTGGAAGTAAAAGTGGGAATAATTGGAGTAACAGGTCATAGATTATACAAAGTTTATGTAAAGAGGCTAAAAAATGACCCTTTAGACTGTAAGAAAAGATGAAATTTCAGAAGCATAAAGACTTTTTTAATGAATAAAATGTCTTTGAAAATTATGTGCTGTTTATTAAAAAAAGAGGAAAATGAGCTGTTCCAGATTTTTGAAGGTGAGTGGAAGATTGTGGTAAAATGTTGGTGTTTGAAGGACAAGCCATGTTTCTTTTTAATAAAAATCATGCATGCACTAAAGCACCTCTGAATGTGCTACATATCAAAAGAAATGATGTGTGTTTTACTGTTATCTCCGGCCAAGCTCAGTATTTATTCAAGGTTGTAGAAAAATAGTTAAAAGAGATTACAAACCTAAAATTATGGACACATAGACATAAAAAAATGCCAACACTATCAGGTCATACATTATATCTCACTAATGCACAGCTGAGCGTTCAGAAACATGACTTTATTCCTTGTATTTTTATTTAAGAATGACAGTTATAGATGTATAAAAATGTGAGTCTTCTCAATTTTGGTGTATTTAAATCTGCTGAGCTATTTTTATTTTCATTGTGATTCAGTGACTTCATTTTTTTAATCATAGTTGTCCAGCATCCTGATTGGATTTCCTAAATCTGGGGGACTATTTTGTTCAGAAACCCAGGCAGGACCGGGTTATAGCTGCACGTAGAAGTTGTTCTTTGACGGCAACGTGGCATTGGGAGAAATAACTGTAAAGTCAAGACTTCTTCTTCTTCCCACTGGAGGGGAAATGACCTCACTTAAGCAGCAGTTCCTCATCATGACACGCTCCTCCTTCAGTCATGGTCACTGTGGTAATAATTACGTGTGAGCCAGAGTTTCCCCTTCCCCTCGTGGGAGTCGCATATCTGCTTCACAGTCACTGAGCATGGGATTCCCTCAGGGACATACTGATACGCAGAACATCAGTGGGTCTGATGGTCCTTTCTGAGATTTATTTTGAATTTGCATAGATTTCAGTGAAGGATGCGAGCTAGTAGAGGAAGGAGGGTGGCTAAGAGAGAGAGAGAGCGCTTCCATTTGCAGCAGTGATACCGCCTATTTTAGAAATTCAATATCTGTAGTGTGGTTGAGAGCTGACAGTATAGATGAAGGGAAGGCGATGATGAGACCTTGCACTATGGGGTAATAACCTTCAGGGAACGTGGGCTGAGATGTAAAGTCCAAATAAAAAACCCGCAGATGTTCTTCCCTATGGATGCTCACATGTGCTGATGCTACATTCTCAGAAAATAAAGTACCATTTTGTACCTTTGGGGCAAAACAGCTTGTCCCTGGGGCGGTTCACTCTAAGGTGCTGCTGTTGTAACCTTGACAGAGAAAAATCACCAGGCACAAGGAGAGAAAAATACACAGGATTTGACATCTGTTCCACCCAATCCCTCAATGTTAAAGCGTTACCTAATGCAAAAGTTTATTCATCTTCTATTTATCTTTATTTTCATGCAACATACCACATACTTTCAGGCTGTAATTAAAATGCATTTAGTTGATCCAGCTGCATATTGCTGCATATCTCTGAGTCCTGTCTCCATGGTTGTCTTACTGTGTCAAGTTTGTATGTTTGAATCTTTCTCTTGATCTAACTTATTTGTTTTGATAGTTTCTTGGTTCATGTGCTTTGTCCTGAGTTTAATCTCCTTTGTCTTGTAATTCCTGCTTTGTTCCCACTGTGTTTCCCACATGTTTCCTGTTCTATTATCATCCGGTGTGTGTTCATTGCCTGAGTCTCCTCTTGTCTTTTGTTGTGTCCTCCCTCTATGCTCTACACTCCTCTGCTCTGTAGTTCACGGTTTTCAGTGTGTTTTGCTCCTGCCTTGCTCTGTGTATAATTTTTTGTTTTCGCTGTGAGTTACCAGCAATAAAAGCTGAGTTTTGAGTTCACATTTTGTCTCCCGAGTCCTGCATGCTGGGTTAGATGTCGGCATATATTAGTTAACCCTCTGATGCATAGTGGTCACTGGAGTGGACAGCTACTAAAACGTACATATCTCTTTAATGCATTGGTTTCTATGGTGGAACTGCATATTAGCCTCTAGAGTGCTCTCTGCTGCCATGCTCCATTGAGGTCAATTCAGTGTTCAGTTAGTGCAACTGCAAGTAAATTTCCTCTGAATCAAAGATGGCAGACAAACTGTCACCCCTGCTGACCACTGCTGGCATATCCTGTCAATCCTTCTATGCTAAAAGAGCCCAACAGGTAAAAAAAATATGATGATATGCAGTAACATCTAGGGAAGGATATTATCTGTTTGGAATAAGAAATTGTTATGTCTAATATGTAGAAAACTACGATTAACCATGTGTCCACTGTAGTGGACATCATGCATTACCCACTATATTTTTTTAACATAAGTCATAAATTGTCTCACTGTTTTTTGGGACTGTTTTGGTTATAAGTAAGCATATAATTGTTACATTTATAAGCTACTCATTTAAAATATATATTTCTGTGCAGATCAGCTGTAGTTTGAGTTACTATAATAATTATTTTATCATATTTTGTAGACTTCAAATGCAGCAAAGAATAAGGCAGCGTACAGAATAGTCCAGGAAATTCCATCCAGCTCCAGTGATGATGATTTCATTGATGAGTGCAGTGATGATGAGTTCAGTGATAAGTCCAGTGATGATGAGAGTGGCTGCCAGAGCAGAACAGAGACATAGGAACTACAGACAGCCTAGGTGTGATGAACACAGAAGTGTTTGGAGATGCAGAGACTAAGATGTCAGTTTGTGTTTTCTTCCAGCATGCTACTAAGGGCTTGGTAATACTGTCCTGCATCGTTATAGAACTGTGTAGACTCAAAAATGTTTCTCTTGTTGGAGATAGTTTGCCATATTCAGGTGTAGGATTCACAGCTAGGACTGTTGATTGGTTTTGTTATTTACGTCTAAACATTGGGGCCTTATGAGTTGAAAGTTCCAAAAAAATTGCTGAGATGTTTTTCAAAGGATACAAGCAAACAAGTGTTTGTATATTTACAATAGAACACAAGGTAATTAATTTTTATAGTAAATTCACAGTATTTCATGCTAAGTGCTCAGGCGCATGTAGTCCACTGGAGTGGACAAGTTTATAACTTTATAAAAAAACATATTTTTGGGAAAAAAAGAGTTGAACATTTTTTTTCATGTCCTGAGAAGAATAAAAGCACTTAAGAAAAAAATCTTGACCAAGGCTTTCATAATTCATGCATCAGAGGGTTTTAATCAAGGACCAACTTCCAACCTTCCTTTTATATTTAAAATCCTTCAGAATTATTTTAAGTCAACTGTGTGATCAGTTCCAGAGTTTCAGTCAGGATTTATAAAAAATAACACTAGTCAAGGTTACCAAAGATTTTTCCTATGGCCTCTGATAGTTGACTTGTGTGAATCATTCAATGCAGAATACACTCTTGCTATTAAAGGAATAGTGTTACAATAGTTTGAATTATAACTATTTGTTATGCAGTATCAATACATTTTCAAATGGGTTCTGTGCTAGAACCAAACATGCTAGCATACATAAAAGCTTCCCTTAGGCAATATTATCAGAAAGCACTGAATACATTATACAGATGATATCCAGCTATATTTATATATGAAGCCAAATGGCACAGATTAAGTAGTTGAACTACAGGCATGTCTTAAAGACATAAATACCCGGATTACCTCTAAAATCCTTGTGTTTCTCATAATTATGGTGTCTAAAAGCATACTGTTACTCTGGATGACATGACCTCATTCTTTGAATGTAACACACTGAAGAATGTGGAGCCAGAATATGTCCTTCAACATTCACATTAAAGAAATATGGAGGACTGCGCACTGTGGCTAAAATTAGAGAGAAATGATTTCATAAATTGGTTACTTATAGACTTGATTATTGTGATTTATTATTATCAGGCTGTTCTAAAAGCTCCCTGAAAGGTTATCATTTGATCCAAAATGCTGCAGTGAGAGTACTGATAGGGAAGAGTAAGAGAAAACCTAGAAACCCAGAATCAAATGTAAAATCTTTCTCCTCACATACAAGGTTCTGAAAGATTAGACCTCATTGTATCTTATAGGCTTTATATTACAATATTATCTCAGCACTGCACTTCTCTCTCAGACTTCTGATTACTTATGGTTACTAGATTTTCTAAAAAATGGGAGGCAGAGCCTCTGCGGAACCAGCTCCCAGTTTGGATTTGGGAGACAGACATGCTGTCTACTTTTAAGATTAGGTATAAAACGGTCCTTAAACGTATAGTTAGACCTAGGTCAGTAGATCCTTAACCCCTCTTTAGTTTAGCTGCTGTAGGCTAAAACCACTTTGGGACTTCCCATGATTTTACTGTTGCTCCACTGCCCATGTTAATATGCCACAACTACATGTCATAAATTTTTATTTTGCCTTTCCTGTAGTTTGTTATACCTTTGTCTCTCAATGTTCTCCTGTGTTATTGCTTCCTTTCACCCTCACCCCCACAACCATGGGGGGCCAATGGCTGCCCTCCCTGCGCCTGAGTCTGTTTCTTCTGGTTAAAAATGAGTTTATCCTTCCCACTGTCACAAAGTGATGTTCTAGGGGATTGTCTGATCACTGGGTTCTCTCTCCAATGTTCCAGGGTCCTTATCTTACTAAAAAGCAGCTTTAAAGGATTGTTGCCATGTGCTGAACTCAGTTATTCCCAAAGACTGGGCCAGGCTCCCCTGATGGGCTATGAAAGTAGTGAGATAGTGGGTCACTTAACACTTTATGATTACAACAGGGTACCATTAACAGTTTATAACAACACCTCTTAAGTTTTTTTAAATTGATTTTTTATGAAAATTTATTATTTTCTCTTGGATTTTTATTAGAGGGAAGATTTAAGATTGGATGGACCCCATAGGTGGGCTGCAGGACTCTTGACTTTGGGAATGGCTGAATAGGTTATGCACAGATATGTACCTGTGCTCTACTCATATTTGTGAGAGTGTAGCCTCCGCCTCGCTGAAGAAAAGCAGCGTGTAAGTGAGGCTGATTTGCATTGGTACATCTTTTACAACTTTCTGATGGATGTTCAGCATCTGCTCATTTACACGAGATGATCTCTCAGCATGAACCATCATGCTGTGTTACTCCCACTGTCTTTTTGCTGCTTGAACGAATGTGCAGAAGTTCCCCAACACCCCAGATGAAATAGACTATTCAGAGATCATCTTTTTGGGTGGAAGTATCATCCCTGCAAAGAATTTTTTGCCCGATATTGTATTATTCATGAATTGTGCAGATTCTAATTAAAAACAATAACCAGATGCAGACAGTAAAATATCTGCAATATTGGGAGAGCTTTCAGTTATGACCCCCTGCAGTTTGTATTTTGCGGGGCTGTAATACATTTCAGACCACATTTAATCCTTTGATCATGAATGCCTTTAAAACATTTGATACAGAGAATGAAATTCAGTTGGAAGGCCTTGAGATTCATTCTGTGATGGATGCCACTCAAGAATGAATTTTTAAAACCTGTATGTATCTGCAGAGCAAATAATGAGAAGGTTACAACAAGAAAGGAGATTTCAGGACATCCGTGATTGCTTGAGAACGCAATATTCAATCAAAGAAAACTCATCAGTCCATTTTCTATACCCACGTTACCTTCCATCTTACCTTCTTCAATCCTTGCTTACCATCTTCTCTTGTAAAGGCCACTGAGATGGAAGTTTCACAAAGCCAGATTATTAATAAAGCTTTTTTATTTCACAATATTTTTACCTTGGGTTCATGATGTATTAATCAATAAAGAGGCTGATTTGTTCAGGACACTAAAGTGGATACACAATTTTCCTGCAGAGGAGCCATGTAACATGGCAGCAACAAATTCCTGTTTCTCCTAAACCGCAGTATATACAGACACATCTTAGCCCACAGTAATGCTCACTAATATAGCATTATTTTCTCTTTTACCCTCTTTTAACATAAATGACAAATATGTTTATTAGCTGTGGCATCATGAATACATTCTTTTCCTCTGCATTTTATCTTGCATTTATTATAACAGAGTACGGTATGCATAGTAAATGTGGACCGGCAGCAGGGTTCCCTTTGATGAATAATATGGTAGATCCCAGCTTTCGGACTCAAAATAACCTTATGTCATCCTTGGTTTCTCTCCAAACCAACAATTCGGTCAGTAATTTAATATCGACCTCAGATTGTTGCTGATATTTACCCAAAGTAAATCCAGGGAAGAGATGGTGAATGCTGAGGAGCTTAACAACTATTTCTGAAGCACCAGGAGGTTAATGTCATTGGAAATGAATTTTTAAACTCTGAAGCTGTCTGAAACGTTTTTGTTAGTATGAAAACTTTTACATAAGAGATCTGTGAGCCTGCACAGGTGCAACAACCAAAACGCTGGGTCTGTTTAGCAGCAGAGTGCTAACATTTTCCAATAAGGGAATTTTAAAAAATAATGTCGAAACGATTTTCTTTGCATATCTGATGCAGGTTGATAGACGACAAGTGCAATGGTAAGTCATTTACATGTTATCACCATACATCCATGTGCAGTTTATGAGTCATTTTAATACATGAGGTCAACGTTACCCTTGAAATCTGACATCACCTCAGTGATAAAAAATGAGCACCTTGTTTGTATTTGTTGGGTTTTTACTTCAAACTCCTAATAGAATAGAAAGAAGGTAAATACACAAAAAATATATATAATAATTTGTTATAACTTGTTATAGTGGAGTGAAACCAAACAGCTGCTGCCTCTACTGTTTTGATCTTTGATGCCGTCTCGTGTTTCTCCCTCTTTGTACTAAATTCCACCGTTGTTTCCTTTCTGTTTTGAGCCAATGTTTAAACCAATCAGTCTTTTATAATTGCTGTCAAGCTCTGAGCTGCTAATATATATATTGCTTTAAGAGTAATACTTCTCTTTAAATGACCTTTAACAAACTCCATTTCCCACTTGTTTTGTGTGTTTGTGGATAAATGTCACCACTTCAGTATGACTAGTATTTGAAAAGGCTGCAGATAGAGAGAGCATCTCTCTCTCTCTCTCTCTCTCTCATCAGCTTCATTTTTCAGCATGAGAATCATCCAAACACAATGCCAGTGAAGTAAAAATCATACCCGGTTAAAACAGTGGAACACTATCATGGATGGCCTACCTCAGCATTATTGTAGTAGTGTGGGATCGTGATGACAGAGAATCGAACAAAAGCCAGAAACATCTAAAGAAGAGCTTTGAATGTCTTTCAAGAAGCCTGAACTATTCCTGGAGACTATTTAAAGGAATTATAAGAAAGCTGCCTGAGAGAGTTCAGTCTGTGTCGAAGAATAAAGGTGGTCACCCAAATGTTGACTTTCAAACTTATCAGAATTGTGCAAACTCTGTTTTGCCCTCATGTACTGTATTTCAATATGCATTTATCCCCCCCCCCCCTTTTTTTTTTTTAGCAAAAAAGTAAGATGTAACGAGAGACTCTAGATTTTTGCACAGTGGTGTGTAGGGAATGCACCAAGTCACAAAGTTTTTTTTCTTTGAAAATATCAGAAAGTCAAGCCCAGCAACATGTTGCATTTTTCAGAAAGACCAGAGATTGCACTGAGTTACAGAAGCTGGAGAGAGACTGGTTGTCCCAGAGGGCTTCTGAATGTCTGATTTCAGGACTTCAGATCTCGATAGCAGTACCAACATTAGCACCGCTACTAGTAGAAATACTTTATTAGCAGCAAAGGCAGTACTGAAGAGGTACTTGTGCTATTGATCCTGTGAGGACAGCAGCATGGTGGCTTTACAATCCAGCCTCCCCTGAGAAATCTCTGCGGTGTTTTGCATTAGCAGTTTGTTACTGGAGATGCACTGAAACGCTGACACGCTGATAAATGTCCTGTCACCCGGGGACATACTTAATAAACATTTTATTAGCTCTCGCTAACAGCCTACGGAGGATCAAAGACATGCTTGTTTGACATTTGGATGCATTCAGCTGATTGGCAATTCATCATCTTGCTTCACACTCGGCAACGTTGCCCTTCCATTCATAATTTATCTGCCTATTCACTGAATGCTTTCTAATTCAATAAATTGCTAGGAAAATTGGTTTGGGAAATTCATAATGCCATTAATAATGTGCCTGGCCTTGAAATCTGAATACACAAATGCTGAGTTAAAGAAATTCAATTATGGAGGAAATAATTTGTTTTGTCTGTTTTATTGCTAATCTGTGACACGGTGAAGGGGCTCCTTTATTCCTTGGCACCGAGTAAAAAAATAAACTGTGTGTTGCGGAGTTGAATAAAATGAAAAAAATACTCACCATTTGCAGTTGACCACACAATTGAAAAGATTTAACCTGTGAACAAGCTGCTGCAGGAACATTTGAACACAAGAGGTGAGAAGTTTAACTTTGTGAAGACTGACGGCAGTTTTCAGAGTGTAATGGTGGACAGTGGCAGTCATAACTCACATACATTTTAAAATGCCACAGGCACGTTTTGTTTAAGGTACAGACATCTTTCTTAAAGTCTAAGGACACTCTGTCAGTTATGTAGAAATTGTTATTTGGCTCACAGAAAACTTGAAATGCAATTTTAAGATGTTCCAATTAATTTGGAAAGTACTGGGACATAGAAACTAAGGATGACTTAGGAAGGATGACCTCCACAGGGAAATTCTGCAACAACTCCACATTTATGATCACAATAACGTACTTACTAGTATTTGAAAAGGTGACTCTGCTGAATTTTGGTTCGAGGTCAAACTTGATTAAAGTCTGTTTTATGGGGTTTTATTTAAGGCTGCTTTATAAACAAATATCAACTAAACATATGAAGTGAGTCACACAGCGTACTGTTGCAAAAAGGCTCTGTCAGCGTACTCATAAATGCATTTTCATACATTTGAATTCTGACATTTACATATCCATTCAGAGCACAAATCGGGGTATAAATAGTATCAAACAGAATCTTATTGGTTTTACATATAAAAGTCTATCATGGATGCCTGCCACAAATGCCAAGCTGATGTACAAATGCCTCAGTCACACACCCACACACACACCCACACCCACATGGATAGACATACAAACTTGGTGGTTTCTCTGCTTTCATTAGTCGTGGTCTATTTTACTAAATGAGTAGGCTGATGCAGAATTAGAGTGTCCCTGCAGTGCGTCTTTCACTGCGGCTATACGCTCCTAATAACAGCAGTTTTCTCTGTATGCGTGTGTGTGTCTGTAAGAAAGGCAGAAAGCAAAGATACACTGGAACAGTGTGTGTGAGAGGTGCACAGGGAGTGAGGGGAACCTTCGCTTAACAGAGGTAACACTTGCCTCAGGGAAGAAGGAGAGAAAACGTGGCCTTGGCCATTTGTCATGTTTCCCATTTGCCTCCCTTTAAACACATTTTCTTTCCACAACCTTTCGCCTCCCACACACATGCATTCGCGCATCTATACATACTGTGCACATACGTTCTTGAACAATGACACCCATGTTTCACAAAGTGCTAATGAGCTCCCTGTACTGAAAGGATTCGCTAATAAATCTGCACCTAATGTGATATTGCCTGTTGCACACTTTAACTCCAAGAA
This sequence comes from Astatotilapia calliptera, assembly GCF_964374335.1. Classification (NCBI taxonomy): domain Eukaryota; kingdom Metazoa; phylum Chordata; class Actinopteri; order Cichliformes; family Cichlidae; genus Astatotilapia; species Astatotilapia calliptera. The sequence continues at coordinate 29,644,169 of NC_137437.1, forward strand.
GCTGTTCTTTTTGAAGTCACCCTGTATATTTTAATGGTGGAAACAAGTCTTGAAATGAACTAACTTAACTGGTTCATTTAGATATAGTGGACTATATATAACAGATGGACACAGCCACCATTTCTGGACTAAGCCTGAATATTTTGGATGCCACCATGTTTTTTTTTTCTTTTTGGAACCAGTAGTGAACAAATTTGAACATTTGGTTAGCAAGCTGGCTCCACAGACTGTACAGGTGTAATACACAGATACCTGCTAATTAGCAACAAGGTTAATAAAGACTAACAAAATGCAAGGATTTCACTCACTAAAACCAACATACAGACCTCTCGGGTGGGCTTTACGCCATAGAATTCAAAGCTAGATAATGAATTTGGCCTACACCTTTCAGATTCCATTAAAAGTAGTTTAAAGAGAACCAGTAAACCAGAAACACAGTTTGAGAGGTCCAGTTACATGAGACTGAAAATGGATGGAATTTTTGTGCATTTGGTGTCTGATTGCAAAGAGTTGCACCAACCAAGTGGTCACTCACAGGCTGCATGTGCAGCACCTTCAAACTCTTGGTGACCACAGTCAATCTCAAGGTGATTGCACAGGTAGTCTGGCTGGAGACACCTGTCTCTAACAATCACAGCTTGACTCATACTAACTGCAAGCACTCTCTAACATGCTTGTGAAGGTTTGCAAAGAAATCCCGTCTAATTTAACAGGAAGGTTATTATTGAGTTGCAATCAGAATTAGTCAATCTGCACCCTTGCAACACACTGTAATGCGTCCATTTGCAACATCTGGTTGCCACCTGCTATATTCTGGTTATAATTTTGCAGCTAAAATCTATTCTTGCAGCAACTACGGCACTATTCGTCAATGAATTTCTGAATTTTTGCTTCACATCAATGAGGTTCTGGCTGGAGTCTGAATTTCAGTAGTTCATGTTAATTTCTGGGTATGTAGACTGCAACAGATTTGTGACTTTTGAAAATTTATCACAATTAATTGCTGTGTGTAATTGTCAATTCGACAATATTACAACAAGAAGAAGACTGACTCCATTTTATTGACATTTCAACTGTCTTTTGATGCACCAAAGTTGTGCTGATGATGGCAACTGACTGAAGTGGTGCAGACCTGGTTCCCAGCTTTGAAGCAACCATTTCAAAAGAAACCACTTTAACAGCAATACTTTTTACTTTAATACTTTGAAATAGTGGCTCCGATCATCAGAGTGCTTGATGTTCCTGCATGATAGGAACATAGCTCCCCATGTTCCTATCATCAGAATGAATTACAAGAAAATACACTCCTGTACAATTATTATGAAACTGGAAACTATCCATAGAGACCAAATCTGTTCTTTTGTATCAGGCTGTAAACATGTTTGTTCCTACTGTGAAGTTGGACACCTTAACATGGGAGTCTATGGGAACTCACTCAGTATTGGAGCCAAGTGGCCAATAAAGGTTGCTGCCTAGTACATATAGTACAAAAACAATATCATATCGTATTTTTGGAGTCTCTTCAGTTAGAAATGTTTCATATCAGGACCAATGCAGTCATGCGGACTGAACACAGCTCACAGGGTCTGAACTGTTACCCTGCTGTGATTTGATATTTTGTGTTCCAATATGTCTGCGTGCCCACCTGACAAAGAAAGATTCTTTCATATACCATACCCTAGTTGACCACAGAAAGTCTGACACTGATACAGCGCTTCAGGTGCGACATTATTCAGAGCTGTCACACTTGAGCAGTTATTTGCCTTGCAGGGTTTTTCATAGAATGTATGCACTGTTTGCACTGTGCAGAAAAATTTAGGTGATTCTGAAATCATCATCTGTGGAAGACGCTTTGCCCTGGGCAAAGATAAGCAGTATACTCTGCAGCACTTGAGGCGCAATGGCACGATTGTTCTACTGCACCACTCAGTGAGGTAAAGGCATTTACTTTCCAATTCTGTGATAAACACATTGCTTCTCCTGGAATTTCTGCTATAATTTCTTCCTAATAAAAGCCTTACAGGTTCAACAGGGGAAATCTAACACACTCTGAGGATTCACACACACTATTGTCAGTGTTAGCAAATGCAAAAAAGTCATATGCAATTTTATATTCAGCACAAATATATATTTTTTGTAGAATAGTATGTAAATGCTGAAAAAAGTAGATTATAAACTATAAATTAGCATGACCTTACACATTGTGACAAACTGTGTGTGGATCAAGCACAAATTCTCTAACCTGCTGCATTGATTTGGACAGTTAGGTGGATTAAATTCTACAGTTGCCCCTAATAAAACACCCTTGAGTGTGTGTGCCTCGTGCCCCACATACAAGCTCTTCTGATGCGTCAGACTGGATGCCACTTAAGCTCTAGAGGTCTCAAATGTCTGTCAGCTGATCCACGGTAATGTAAATATAATCTACCACAACAGTTCTTCTCAGCTGCCTGGAGGCTTCTCATGAAATCACAATTATTGATCTGTCAGGCAACTCAAAAACATTTTAATCCCAGTCATCTTCACTGCACCACTGCGTCAGTCCCTAGGTAAAGACCTTACTGACCTTTAGCAGGCTCAATATGTCGTATGTCTGTCAACACGCTACACGGTTAATGTATAGTGGAAGTCATAAATAAATGTCTCCAGGCACGAAACAGCTTGGTTGCACCATAAGACACCCGGCTGGATACTTCTGACCTTGGCCAGGTAATATAACTCAGGCGCAAAAGGAGGAAAACTGAATGCTACAGTATGTCCTGTGAATTACAGTTTCACCTCAGCAGGTGGTCAGTCTTGGTTAGAAAATTGTTCTTTAAGTTTTCCATTTAGCTTTTCTAGAACTGAATAACACCTTTGGGTAACACAAGTGGAGACTGACATAATGGCAAAAAGTAAAATGTTACAGTTAGAAAATGATTTTAAAAAACTTACAGAAGTTCATATAATGCAGAGTTGCTCAACAAAAACGGTATCATGTTATGCATGAAATATTAAATGTCTTCTCCAAAATGTTAAAGGAAGATTTCTGAATTGTTCCCAGAGCTACGGGAACCAGTTGACCTACAATGATCCCATAGTAGAAAAATTGGCTGCAATTTACTTGAAAGCACAACAAGGGGCGTAAGTAAACAAACGGGAAGAGTTCTTAACGAAAATAAAAAGCATCTTTGGTGCTGACATTTACTTTTAATTTTACAAATTAAAATAAAGCCCTTCAGTTTTTCTCACAATTTTTTAAAATTACAAAACTGTAGCATGTTGCTAATAGTTACTGATCGGTTGGTTAAGTATTCATGTCACACAAAATGGAATTCACCTTCACAACTTTGACAACAGACACCTATCAGCCTAATTTAGTTTTGGCACCTGCAGTTTAGTCGTGGGACCAGCATGTGCTTTGTGAGTCAGATGCAGCCCAAAGAAACCAGGTGTCAGTTGTGTGTCAGCAGCACACCTGATATCTGGTGCCATTAAAGCTATGGCTGAGATCGGCCAGTCAGACTCACCCTGGAGTCAAAACCAGGTGCCGGCCACAATCTTTATGTGGCTTTAATTAATTTACTCAATTAAAAATGTCTTATGACTTACAAGAGGTAAAAGCTAAAAACAAAGCTGGTGTTGTGTCATAAATAAAATCAAGTGAAACCACGCAGCTTTCCACACACCCAGTCTCAGATGGATAGATGTGGGTGCCATTTTCGGGTTTCTGCAGTCATCATCTTGGTTAATAGTCCTGACCTGTTCCTGTTTAACAGGTAAAGAATTTCATCAAAGTTATATCAGAAAGATGATATTGTATATTAAGTGTCACTGTTTTAAATAGTCTTATTTGTATTAAATCTGTTTTATGTATAAGCATTCATCAGTGAGCCTGCACAAGCAACCTGAATTTAAGCAACATAAACATGCAGAGCTGCACAGCGTTGTGATGGAGTCTCAGGGTAGATAAAATAAAGTCAGAAGACAGAAGAAAGGATAGAGGCACTGATGCGAGGAGACTTGTTTAGTGACTTGTTTATAACCCTCATTACAACTCAAACATGGACAAGACTCTGGACTTCTTTCAAAGGATACATTGCTGCCAGTTTTTATCAATACTAATTTGAGATTTTTTGGCGTGGGGAGGGGCATTTTCCCCTTTATTAGATAGTGTAGTGAAGAGAAGGCAGAAAAGCAGGGTGGTCTTTAACAGATCCATATGCAGGCCACCAAGGAGGCGGACAAGCAACGAGTGAAACAAGAGAGATTTTAATTGATTTGCAGAAATAGATAAAGCATTGCAGGCAGGTTGAAGGATATTCCAATTAGTTGATGGGATTGGAGACAGAAGTAGAAATTGGAAAAGACACAAGCAAAAGATGCAGTATGGTGAAGAGACAATCCAACAATGACAGAATGGAAAGATACACAAAGAGGGCTGATTAGGAAATAAGGCAACACAGGTAGGAAGAAAAGAAAGAAAGAGGTGGAAACGAGGTTGGGTGGCAAATCAGGAAAGGAGGGACGAGAAAAAAAGGCAGGAGGTAAAAACGCAAGAAGAAAAAAAACCAACTCCCAAAGAAAAACAGCTAACGGTGGAAACCATGAAGACACAACACTGATGATTTCCAACATGGACTGACTCTGTGGCTCATGAGGCGTCCCTGCATTATGAGTTTTGACTGTCCTTGAACAAAATGACAGCTGCACTGATGCATCTAGCCAATGCAGCATCTCCATGTTTATCTCTTTGCACCTGACCCAATGATGAAGCTCCTTATTTAAGTCATTTCTCACCCGATGGAGTTCATGAGTCTGTGAATCCATTTAACCTTACCTTGGGCTGGCAGTCATGAATACCACAGTGAAGAGGGAGAGCCATTCTTCATGGACTGATGGTCACAGCCGAAAAATGTGCCGAGCCTGCCCGTCACATTGCTCCGGCTGACATACAGTGTCTGCTTTACTCTTCTGATCTTTCAGGCATGGTCAATGATGTGGAGAAACCCACATGCTATAAAAATATAATGCAGAAAACGCCCAACAGAAAGCAAGATAAAGCATTCTGATTAGGGTTTTCTCAACAGATAAACTCTCAGGACTTAAATATGAACTACAGTGCTTCCATGCTTCCTTGCAAAGTGTCCTATATTTCTTAGTCATTGGGTTTTATGAAGGAAGTGATCGGAGCTGCCTGTACCTGTAAACCACACTGATAGAGCAGAGGTGGAATAAGTGGATGTAATAAATGCAGCAGACTATAGCTCAGCACAGACACCACCACATATAATGTGGCCTTGATGGGACCAGAAAATGCCTGTAGGTCGTCTCAGCTGTAAGTGACTCACTGCTTAAGATGTGGACACTCGAGTGCAGTGTTTAGGCGTCATATCAACGGATGAACACTCATATATCTCCGCTCTGACCCTCTGAAGCTCATCCATAAAATCAGCCCGGTAACACTTCAGTCATAAAGTGCAGTTCATAACAACTGATGTAGGCTGTCATAAAAACAGATGATGTTTATGGCTTTAATTAAGCTCCTTAACGGCTTAATTCTTCACTGATCATTTGTTGTTGCTCTTATCAAACCTCATTGCTTAATCTGTGATGAGAGTGATGAAATGAGACACAGATCCATTTCAGGGAGTTCACTGCTTCATCTCAATCTTACGAGATGCTGTAAAATGTTCTCATCCAGAATTCAATTTTGGTCGGCCCATTCCAGACAAAATGAAAATCAAGGAGCCTCCAAAGTGCTGTGAGTCAGAGCTCAGAGAACAGTTTCAGTGGCCTGCCTGTGTGACGGAGCGCAGCACTGTGACTGTGCCATAGCAACTTGCGGAGAGCAGCACAGCAGCGTTGTCACTAATGTTCAGGCGATGATGACTTCCAATTGGAGCTCTGATCACAGCCGGGCTTTTGAAATGTCTAATCTTGTGGTGACCCTGAAAGCTCGAAGCGCTTTGGCTCAGGATGACGCACCCAAACAGACAAAAGACAAGGAAATGAAGAAAAGCTTTTCATCAGTTTGACAGCGCATGCAAAGCATTTAGAAAAAAAATCCCCTCCAAATCCTGAAACACACTTCAAAAGAAAAGGAAACAAAAAAAGCAATTACAGGAGCAGACAGGAAAAACAAATCATACTTTAAGACTTTGTGTCCCTCTACAGTCTCGCCTTCAGTTTCTGAGTTACAGTATTAAATAATAGTTTTTTCCCCATAGAATTACGAAAAAAAATGGATCTGGCTACGAGTTTGTCACCCACTGGTGTAAATGAACTGCAAAGGTACAACATGAAGACACACACATCTAGTTTAGTTTTAACTAGATCACAAATTTCTTTAAATGTTTACAAGGAACTGACAACTCCAAAAGATGACCAGCCTAGCAGACAGCCAGTAGCTACAGCTGTCTGTATTTCACCTGTCAATCAAAGTGGCCACACCCCTCACATTACACGTTACCAAAATCCACATAGCTTAATAAACGGTTACCCTCGATTCAGCTGTTATTAAATGGAAATGACTAAACAGACCAACTCCATTTTTGTATTAAGCTGTAAGCATGTTTGTTTCCGCTGTTTGAATCAGATAAACATGGGAGTCTATGGGGCCTGACTCACTGCTGGAGCCTCATGTGGACATGAGAGGAACTGCAGTGTTTGTCTTAGGTTCTTTTCTTTTTTTTTCTTGAATTCATAGCTTATTTTCCTCCAACATTTAAAATCACAGTGGCGGTGAACTTTCTTGACATGAAATAGCATCATCATAACCATCATAATGCTTTTAGGCATTTGTCAGAATTTTGCCATAATTTGTGTATAAATTATGGATAAAATACTGTGTGAGATCACAGAGGTCGTGACCTTTAGCCCTCACCAATAAAATCCGAATAATTTCTCTCTGTTAGAGTCCAAAAATATTTGTGCAAAATTTGAAGAAATTCCCTACAGGTGCTCACAGATTTTACGCTGGAATATGTGAATGACGGATGGTTTTACCAACTGAAAACACAATGTGTTCCAGTCATTATCACGGGGACATGAGCATACCTGCGAAAACAGAAAACAGAGAAGAGAAATGTGAGGAAGACAAAGGAAAAGCACGGGTGCATTCCCCAAAGAATAATGAACATGCTATGTGGGTTTTCCCCTCACAGTTGACAGACTTGCCAAATGATGATTTGGGGCAAAATAGTGCATAGTTTATTTACAGTTTACGAACCATAAATTGTTATATAATTTAAATTTTTCATACACATGCACAAGATATATTTCCAGATAAGTTGCGAAGAAAAACTTTGAAAATGTTGGAAAGTGCGGTTGTCCTTGAATGCATCATTGCTCAGCTGGTCTTCGGCACAGCCGGGATTCCTGCTTTGCGTCTTGGGCTAGCTTTTCCCGTACTGTGTCACCCATGATGTTTATTTTGATGGTAAGTGCTTCATGAAGTTGTACAAGTCACAGTGTATTGTCATCCCAGTGCATCAAATACAGCTTCTCTGCCAGGTGTTGTTGTTGCAGTGATTTGTGCATGGTGGCTTGATGCAATGACTGTGGCAATGTTAAACATGGAGATAACTGCAGTCCTTCAAAATGCCTGCCAAAGTCTGTGTTTGAGGGTTGAGAGGAGGAGGAAGCTGCAATTTGTGTCTGTATTAGAATGTTTTGGCTCAATTGTCACTTGCTTTTTAAAAATGTGTTTATTTATTTTGTCTTACTTTAAATAAAAGCACCTTGCAAAGTTTATGCATTGACGTATTTGGCTGGGTTGAAGAAAAGAAAGTGTGGTTTCAAATATGACAAAATTAAACCTGCATGTTAAAAAAGCTGCTTTAGCAGTGCATTAAGCTGCTATAAACCAGGTGCGTCCCTGAGCTTAAGGACGTCTTGGGATTATCTGTGAAATGACAACAACTTTGACAAAGTGGCAGGATTTGGTGTTGTGGGAAATGGATCATGTTCAGTTTTATTTTGTTTTGTTGATACCACGGCATTATAGTCTTTTGCTTATTACTGGCCTATTAATCCAAATAATATAAAACTTCTGAATCATGCAATCGGAATATTAAAACAACCAACAATTTTTCCTTCTCTGCTTTTTATTAGGGAATCGTGTTGTGCAGTATTTGTGCTCTCAACACTGGGACACATTTTATAACCACCTAGACATTACAGTTCAGTTAGAGCAGCGCCCTCTTTTGTATTTAAACTGGCAAGAAATTGTAAGGGTTGCATTGTTTTTACAAAATACCTCAATACGTCTACTATCTGCAAATGATAAAAACACAGAAATTCCTAATGACAGCTGGAAGTGAGAAAGTTGTTGAGTGGGCAATTCATATGAGCTCCACTCTGTTCTTTAAAGCAGAGACAGCAGAGATAAATGGTGCACACTCAGGGGGTCTCCCATGAAAAAGTAGACTGGGGTGGAAGCTCACCTGGTGTCTGATGGAGCTCTGGATAAGGTCCATTTATCAGCCTGACTCACTGAGAGATAGGCCTGCCAGCATATCCACTGCTCACAACGGGCTATGTTGAATAAATAATGGGTGACACGTAGGAGTGAGGGAGTGCCCCTGCCATTGACCACACCTGAAACAGGATCCTCTGTCAGCTGGATGATGAATTGTTTTTGTTGGGCTGATGAGGCCCGTTTTCTGAAGAGGATGACAGCTGCCGCTTGTCCACAGAGCTGATACGAGAGGAATGAATGTTTCGAGTGCAGCTTTCAATTTTCTCTCTAATTTAGAAATGACTGTAATGAATTAGAAACATAAATTACTTGATGCATCTGTCACAAAAACTGGCAGCAAAATCTATTCTCTGTAATCCCTGTGAATTAGAGTTTATATTATAGCTCTTTGCTACAGTTTTCTCCAGCTTATGCTAAAACCCATGTTCAAGTCATTTTCATTGATTTTAACTTGTCATAAAACCAAAACACAGACAGGTGACCCGGTTTGGTGTGGAAGAACTTGACTGGCCTGCTCAGAGTCCCAACTTCAACCTGCAGAACACCTTTGGGATGAATTAGATCAGAGACTGTGAGCCAGGCACAACATCAGTGTCTGACCTCACACTTCTTGAAGAATGGTCAAAAATTCCCATAAACACTCCTAAATCTTGTGGAAACCATCCCAGAAGAGCTGAAGCTGTTATAAATGCAAAGGGTGTGCTGGCATCTTTAAACCTGTAATACGATTGCCAGTGTCATTTGTATGATGACCAGATATAATAGATTATAATGAGTTTCCCTAAGTCAGCTGTTGGCAGAAGTATAGTCCTCCTATCTGAAAAACTTGTTCCACTTTTTAAATTAAACTTCTAATTTAAAAAAGTAGCTGCTGGTCCCTCGATACAAGAGTTAGCCTTTATGTTTGAGCTATCTGAAGAAGACTTTCACTGAAACGCTCTAAAATTCAGTTTGCTTCTGTCTATAAAGACATACTTTAGCATTCAGTCCAAGGCTACATTAATTCTTATTAAATCAGTAATATACAAAAAGGTAAAACACATGGATTCCTTATAGGCAGCAACACCTCCTGCTTAAATGTTGACCAGTTGTAGAGCTGCTCATTCACCTTTTCCCTTTTCCTCTTTTTAGCTATTATTAGCATTTCTTGAGCTGTTTGATTAAACAGTCATGAGGTTTGCAGCTGTTACATCGATGCTTCTTCAAATGAGGATGTTTGTTCCTCAGAAACATCCTGTAATTCACTGAGCATTACAGACTGAGGTGATACTATTACACAGTATTTCACAAGACCATTGTGGGATGGAAATTTTGTCTGACCTCCATTTTCAATAATAAAACAAAGAGTCAATCACTCCAGTCACAAAGAAAAAGAGTTTGTGTGATTGGAATAGACCAAATTTATCAACCTTACCTCAGTCTACCCTGCAGATTTCCTAAGACTCTGCATGCAGGCAGTTTTTAATCCCTGCTTGAGTTTTCCTCAGTGGTTTGGTGGAATTCTACCTTGATTAATAATGTAGCACAGTCTTCACATAAAGTGTCCAAAAATTGAGAGGCAGCCTTTTTACTTGATGCTCCTAAAACAGTGCAGGAGGGGAGATTTAATCCTTTTTTTGGGTGGGTGGGGGGTCCACAACATGTTAACATGAGTGGACCCAGAAATACACGTGGGGGTGGTGCAGCTTTCCACCTGTTGTAAGCTATCCCAACCTTGACTCATTTCTCATTTGAAAGCTCTCTGATGCATCTTTTTAATGTTTGTGGAGTCAGACAGGAAGGTTGGCTTAGTTGAGCTTTATAGATATGAGGAGGGAACACTGCAGGAGCATCTCCAAAGATGGATGGCTTGTCTAACTTGTTTTATGGTGTTATTTACATATTTATGAAGTAATTAATTTGTGTCTCAGAAGCTGAGATCAGTCGTCCGATCAGAATGAAGTACAGATATGGTTGTTGTACCCTGAGTTGGGCTTTCCTGATGGTGCTTCTTTTTAGGGTGTCTACAGTTTACACCACCTTCTGAAGGTGTTTTCAAAGAGTGAGTGGCCGTCACCGCTTGCTCTCTTAAAGGGTGCGTATATAGTGGTGGGTAGCTGAAGCTTTATTGGCCACACATGCTTCGATGCCACTACTGGAGTTTATGATAATTCAACTTTTCAGCTTGTTGCTGCTGCTTAATCCGTAACTCCAGGGAAAAAATATTTTACAGGTTATCTAAAAGAGACACCCTTTTCACCCCTAGAGCAGCGTTCCCAAACCTCCGCCCGAGCCGCAACTCTGCTCGGGTGTGAAATTGATGGTTTTCAGGGTTTTTATCATTAACTCAGTTTCCCTGGGTTTTTTCCCGTGTTGTGGTTGTGTGTCTTATTTTGAAAGAAATATTTACCCATTACTATAGTGACCAGAGAGCATTAAGGGGCAGGTAGGAGGATGTTACTCTCAATGTTGGCGCATTTCAGGAGGACGCTACTAATAAAGTTACACAATTACACAGTGAATTTGCATTTATTATTATATTTACAAAATACCACAGTTTTGTCTTGATCGTATCATTTTGTTGTATTTATCCAGGACACCAGGGCGGTCCATGAAAACATTGTCTGACATTAAACCGGTCCGTGGCGCAAAAAGGTTGGGGACCGCTGCCCTAGAGCATGAACAGATCAATGGAGAGTAAAAAAAAGGAAGCAGTTTTGACATTCTTGATATTGGTCAGCATATTTACTTTATTGTTTTTTTTTAGTTCTGAGTCTTCTCCCCATTCAAAGCTATTACTTGCCCTATTTAGCTATATAATAGAAAATGAGCTCAGCCACAATGAGCTTGTCTCGCTGCTCACACGCATCAGGTGTTAGCTCAGCTGATAATTATTGACATATTCAGCTGACAAGTCTCATATGGATCATGCTGTCTAACCCAGTGCTGTTAATCTACAAGCTGCTTTGCAACCCATCTCAAAGAGGAAATGGACAGACAGACAACTTGGCTTCTGCCACGGAAACTACAGGTGACTGCGGCAATCTGCTAGCTGCAATCATAATAAGGATTGTGTAATAAGGAGGGTGCTGCAACAAAGAGGGTGGTGCAGCATCCAATGCAGTGGAGGTTAAGAAATCACGTTCAGCAGCTTCATTAATTTGACAACACGTGTGGGTGTGATTTTCAGGAGAAAATGCTGAAGTAGAAGCATGTTTTAATAACTGGTGTTGTACTGTATTAATCTAAAGTGATAATCTTTAATATTAACAATATTAAATGGCTTTGAGTCCATTATTTCCCATAGGAATAGATGATTCTGCTTGAAACACCTTCAGTGTTTTTATTGAAACTCTCTCTCTGTCTTCGTTGGAACGAACACTGCTTCCCACAAGTATTGGAACAAAACCCAAGGCTAGTAAGTGCTAGTATTTATTATGGGCAATAACATTAATGAAGGTGCTGTGCCAGAGTCAAGTTATCGATAAATAATGCATAGCCTCTGACCAATTAGAATCAAGTATTATCCTTGGGCATTGAATACTTTAATATCTACAGAAAATGTTCTTACTCAGGGGCTGTCATTCACAAACAGTCCTTCTGTGGAGAGTTTGGTTATTTATGCCAGTTTATCCAACTGCATGGGTGTTAGAGATACTTATGAGTCATCTGCTGGATAAAAAGACCTTTTCATCTGGTTTTGAAAATGTGCAGAACCTTTATGGGGTGATGCTGAAATACGAACAGGGCTTGACCTTATTTAGTAAAGTAATCAAAAGTAGTTCAGCTACAGTGAACCCTTTAATAAAGATAAGAGAACAATCAAGCCTTCCGCCTCCTAACACAGATTCTCATCTGTAATTGAACGAGGCAAACAGTTTGTGAAGCGTTGAAAGCAAAAGTCACCATGATGGGGCGTAAACAGTCAGGATCAGCTTGCACACTATGCACCAGGGTGCATTTAGTAATGATTTAAATATTATTTTTCAGAGCAGTTAGATTAGGCTAAACTTTCTGAACCCCATGAAAGGTATTTAATTATTCATCATCTTTGATCAAATGATTGATGCCTCTGGGGAATGCAGAAATTAAGCTTTAAAGGGGCACTTCATAAAAAATGTATAATCTTTTTTTTTGGTGTTTTTCTCATTGAGAGCATCTTTAATTTCTTATGGAGATTAGAGGATGTGTTCGGCTTGTGTAAAAAGCAGCAGGTCAGTGGTCATTTAAAAAGGCTCACAGATCTTACTTTGAAAGTACATTAACTCAGCTAAGAGTACTTTTCCACTAAGTTTGGTGACAATAACAAATCTCTGCGCTTTGATATTTTCTGCACCAAGTCAACCTGACTCAGAGCTCTCAGTGTGACATGTTCTCATAGGAGGTGATCTTTTGTGAGCGTGAATATCAGTGACTCTTGGCAACGTCGCCTCTCAGCTCAGACTGAGTGTGGTAAATGCTAGGACTTCATCTGCTAATTAACTTTTATAAACTTTGTTTCCACAGAACACGTTCATAAGAAACTCCTTGATGTTACAGTTCAGTGGAGAAAAACAAACAAAAAAAGCTCAAAGAGATCATTTAGATCTTAGATTTAAAAAAACAGGAAGCCGAATTGAAACAGATGCTATTCTTGACACAATCATGTGTCAGCCATGTAAGAGCTTGAGTCTTAAAGGATTCCAGTTTAATTAAAAGAAAAACATTGCTTTGGTTCCACAAAAAATACTCCTGGTGTGAAAAACAAAGCACTCCAGAGGTCCCAATTGTTCCTGAACATAAGACAGATTTTAATAACAACAGTCATTTCAAGCTAACGTGCCATTAAAAATGGAATTTCAAAGGAAATGCACTCATAAACTGTACATAAAAGATGGATGTAGCCTCAACACTGTTGCCTTTTTGTTTGTGAAGTTTGTAAAGCGTCACAAAACACTGCATGTCTTTATAGCAGCAACTTGTTAGTCACAAAGTAGCCACGCCCTATGTCAAGGCTGATTTGAAGGAACCAAATGTCGACACGGAAAGCTTAATGAGCCGAACTCAGAAAACAACAACAACAATTAGTATCACAATATGCTGTGTGGGCTGTTTTATTGCGAACCCAAATGCAGAAACACAGGTGACGGGAGTAAGTGTGAGCAAAGCCAGAGGATGCAATGTTTCAGGAAGCACTAACAAATAGGGATGCACCGATACCACTTTTTTGGAAAACGAGTACGAGTACGAGTACTTGCATTTCAGTACTCGCCGATACCGAGTACTTACTGATTGACAAATGCCAGCCATTTGACTTTCTGGTAGTAATAAGGGAAATGTATTTCATATTATATATATTGCATACATTTGTATTTGTGTATTTTAGTTACAAATATATAATATTTCAGATGTAAAATAATCTTACATTTAGTACTGTATTTTATCAGTGAATACCTATAGCACACAGACTTTACCTTGGGTCAAGTATGGTGGAGATGAAGTACAGTGGGTTGGTCTCGACGTCACTGAAGCGCTTCTTGACAGCTGCCTGTAAGGTTGCTTTCATTGCCTTGACGCCGTGGTCCTTGTCTGTTTCTCTGTTTAGAAGTCTCACTAGCACAGTCACAGCTGGGATGACATCAGAGGCTAGTGCGTCGTAGCTGCTCACTTTTTTAGTGTTTACTAGAAGGTTTTAAAATTTCTGTACTTTTAGGTGACAGGAGACATGTGGCCTGGTCAAAACACAGAGAGCTGCACTCTAAAAGATCTTTAAACATAGTAAACATACCTTGTGTGCCACAGACTGCTCCCAAACACGAGGGGACAAGTAATACCTCTAAAACACTTAAGTTGGCTTTATTAAACATTAGATCTCTAGCTGGGAAAACATTAATGATTTAATCACTGAGCACAGCCTTGATTTTATGTTTTTAACTGAAACTTGGTTGGACCAAAGTAACAGTGGAGCTGTTCTCATCGAGACGACCCCTCCTAACTACAGTTTTATCAGTGAGGTCAGGGCGAGCAGGAGAGGAGGAGGGGTTGCTGTCTTATTTAATGAATCATTTCAATGTAAGCAGCTATCTCCTGGAAGTTTTCAGTCTTTTGAATATGTGGCTTTACAGCTGAAGGCCCCATCCAAAGTTGTGTTTCTTAATGTTTACAGGCCTCCCAAATACTGCACAGACTTTTTTAATGACCCCAGTGAACTGCTGTCTGTGATCTGTGTTGATTTTGACTGTGTAATTATTGCTGGGGATTTTGTTTCAAATATATTTATTGAGAGCAAGTATCATGATTGTAGTTTTTACAAATTGACATAACATAGCTTATGCTCCTTTTTTTCTCTAAACTAACAAGGCAAATAATTAAACAACACCAACAACAACAAAAAAAAAAAAAACCCGCAGTCACCCATAAGGGGTCCCAATACCCCGGCTGTCGACAAAAGGGAAGAGAAACAAGTAAACAAAGTTTTATATTTTCCCAAGGTATATAAGTAAAGGGTGCCAGATTAATTCAAAATCTTTTACATTGTCATTCATACTATATCTTATTTTTTCAAGGTGAAGAGTGTTTATAAGTTCAGTAAGCCACATTTTTAATACAGGAGTCTCATTGCCTTTCCAAAGCTGCAGGATCAATTTCTTTGCAATAATCAAAGCATATGCCATAAACCTTTTTTGAGAGTGTTGTAAATTTTGTGTTTCGTTGGAAATCCCAAAAATGATTACTGTCGGATTTGGTTCAATCTTACTTTTAAAAATATTAGACATATAAGTAAAAATATCATACCAAAAACCCTGAAGCCTTGGACATAGTGCAAAACAATGTAACAGATTTCCATAGTGTATCTTGCATTTTTCACAGAGGGGGGAACACTCTGGATACATTTTGTGAAGTTTGTCCCTTGAATAGTGTAGTCTGTGTATAATTTTGTACTGAATTAAACAGTGACGGGAATTAATAAAAGGCGTATTTATGTTGTGTAAGGCCTCCTGCCAGAAATCTTCTGATAGGAGAGTCCCAAAATCTTTTTCCCACTCCTCTTTGATTGAAGTAGTTGAAGGTATATTCATCTCCTGTATTGAATTATAAAATAATGAAATTCTCTGTTCAAACCCCCTTCCATCACTAAGACATCTGTCCAAAGGATCGGACGATATGTTTTCAAATTGTGGCAGGTATGTAGGGATATAGTCTCTTAGTTGAAGATATCTAAAAAAATGACTGTGAGGCAATCCAAATCTATCTTTTAAATGTTGGAATGACATAAAAGTATCATTTAGGTATAAATCTTTTAATTTACAAATTCCCAATTCCTGCCATGTATTGAAAGCTCCGTCTACACATGATGGAAGGAAAGAGGGGTTAGCTGTAATGGGTGTACACATTGATAGTTTTTTCAATTTGAAGTGCTTAATTATTTGTCTCCAAATTTGTACGGTATTATAAATCACTGGATTCGAATTGTAATAGGAGTTTGTCAAAGGAATAGGAGAGAGTAGTATTCCACCAACACAGTAAGGAAGGCAATCCTCCCGCTCCATCTGTAAGCCGTTAGGGAGTATTGCTGTGTCATCCAATAGAAGGGAAATTATTCTTAAATTTGATGCCCAGTAGTAGTACATAAAGTTAGGTAGTGTAAGTCCACCAAGGGATCTATGTTTACATAGGTGGTCTTTTTTTATTCTATGTGTTTTATAATTCCATATAAATGGCATAATGATGGCGTCCATCTTTTTAAAAAAAGATTTGGGCAAGAAAATTGGGATGTTTTGAACCAGATACAAATACTGCGGGAGGAATACCATTCTTATTGAATTCACTCTCCCTATTAAAGAAATAGGAAGTGTCCTCCAGTACTGAATGTTATTTTTAAGTTTCTCCAGTAAGGGAAGAAAATTCTCTTTCATTAGGGAGCTGTGTTTTTTTGGTATTGTAATGCCCAAGTAAGTGATTTTTTCATAGGTTATTTTAAATGGGAGAGATGTAAGCCATTGTTTATTCTCTAATTTAATGGGCAGTATTTCGCTTTTTCCCCAGTTAATCTTGTAGCCTGCGAAAGTACTGAATTTATCAATCACGGAGAGAATTGCTGGGAGGGATATTAATGGTTTTGTTATGTATAATAATATGTCGTCAGCATAGAGCGATATAGAATTAGAAGTGTATGTTGTATCATAACCGTGTATATCCATATGGGTTCGAATTGTCTGTGCTAAGGGTTCCAAAGCCAGGGCAAATAATAAAGGACTAAGAGCGCATCCTTGTCTTGTACCTCTGCTGAGTTTAAACTGAGTTGATAGTGTCTGATTTGTAAGAATTCTGGCTGTGGGATTATTATAAAGTAGTTTTATCCAAGAGATGAAATCTTGTCCCAGTTGAAATTTTTCTAGGACTGCAAAGAGGTAGGACCACTCCACATGATCGAATGCCTTTTCGGCATCCAAGCTAAGTATAAGTAGGTCCTGTTGTACCTTGGGGGAATAGATTATATTAAATAGACGTCGAAGATTATTAAAAGAACTCCTGTTTGGAATGAAACCTGTTTGGTCTGAATGCACCAATTTATCTATTACTGTATTAAGTCTACTCGCTAGTATTTTAGCCAGAATTTTTTGATCAGAATTTAATAGAGAAATAGGTCTATATGACCCCACTTCCTCCAATGCTTTGCCTTTTTTTGGAAGTACTATAATAGTTGCTTCATTCAATGTTGGAGGTAGGGTGCTCATTTTGTATGCATGGTTATATAATTTAAATAGATATGGACTTAATTTGATCTTAAAGTATTTATAAAACTCATTCCCTAACCCATCAGGGCCTGGACTCTTGTTGTTTTTTAGTAATCCGATAGATTTTGTAATTTCTTCAATTGTGATCTTAGCGTTCAAAATATTGGCATTTGTCTGGTCTAACACAGGAAGATCACATTTATCTAAAAATTCCTGCATTTCATTAGGCCCTGCAGTGGGATGAGAAGTATAGAGGGATTCATAAAACTGTCTAAAGTTATCGTTAATATCTTTGTGTGATGTGACCAGATTTCCGTTACTTGTTCTGATTTTATGAATCGCTCTATCATTTTCTAGTTTCTTTAGTTGTCTGGCTAGCAACTTATGGGGTTTATCCCCAAATTCAAAATAGTTCTGTCTCACAAAAGTGAAAGTTCTATTAATATTAATAGATAATATTTGGTTTAGTTTATATTTTAGTGCACAAATAGTATTATACTTATCTAAAGAAGGAGCCATTGCATTATTGACGTCCAGTTCGTGGATTCTTTTTTCTAAATTTAGCTGTTCTAATTTATTCCTTTTGTTCCGTGACGCTTGATATGATATTATAAACCCCCTGATATAAGCTTTAAACGTTTCCCATAGTATATCTGGAGAGGTCTCAGCATTATCGTTTATATCAAAGAATAAAGACATCTGAGAGTTTATATATTGTTTAAATTCTAAATCGTTCAGTAATTGTGGGTCAAATCTCCAATTTCTGTATGTTTTAATGGGGTTACTAAGTGCAAAGGAGCAAGTAACGGGGCAGTGATCAGAGATAATAATATTATGATAGGTTGCATTTCGAATTAGGGGGAGCATTTTTCCATCCACCAAAAAATAATCAATCCTTGAATAACTATTGTGTACGTGGGAGTGGAAAGAATACTCTCTGCCTGATGGATTTAAAATTCTCCACGCATCACAGATATTCATATTCTTCATATATGTTTTAATAAAATTACTGCTTTTACACGGTGTGATTTTTTTGGACAAGGATTTATCCAAATATGGGTCTAATACTAGGTTAAAGTCACCTCCAATTATTAAATTACTGTTGGGTATATCCGGAATTAAGCTGAAGACCTTTCTATAGAATTCTGGATCGTCATGGTTGGGCCCATAGACATTCAGTAGAATAATTGGAGTAGTATGCAGCTCCCCAGTCACTAATACATATCTCCCATTCTTATCAACTATAGTGGAGTTATGTTTGAACGGGGTATCTTTCTTGATTAAGATAGCTACCCCTCTAGTTTTGGCGGAAAGTGTTGAGTAGTACACCTGATTTATCCATCTACATTTAAGTTTATTGTGAGCCGCATTTTTCAAGTGAGTTTCTTGTAAAAAAATAATATCCACGTTAAGAGATTTCAAGTACGATAAAACTTTGCCTCTTTTAACAGGTTCATTTACACCCTTTACATTCCAAGTACAAAAAGTTAAATCCACATTTTTTACCTTTCCATTATCTTGCATTTGTATACTTTAGGGCGGCTTAATTCTCGTATTTTCCATATTCGTACAGTCGAGATATGGGTCCCAACCCTCACCCCCCACCCCCCTACCCGTGTGTAACCGTGACAAAAAAAAAAAAACGTAAGCAATGCATCCCCTTCCGTGTATCCCAGAAAAAAAAAAAAAAAAAAAAAAAAAATTCGAGGGGATGCTATAACAAAAACTAAGCTTACCAAAATATTCTATCTTAAAACTTCCTTTGTCCATAGCTCCTGGGCAAATGATGATTTTTTATATCAAAGTAAGTACGTGTCATTGGGCCAGATGCAGAGCTCTGGTTTATCTACCTTATGCCGTCCTTATTGAGATCCAAATTTTTCTTGTGCATAGCGAAGTGCTTCGTTGGGATCTATAAAGACCAGTTCCGTACCATTGTGTGTCACCCTAAGTTTAGCCGGGTATAGAAGTCCATATTTAACTCCGGGTTGGTCTCGAAGCAGGTTTCTTGCTGGAGTAAACGCTGCACGTCGTTTTACCACCGCCTGGGGTAGATCGCGGAAAATCTGAACGCGGATATCTCCGAGCTTCAGATTTTTCCTGATGGAGATTCTTCGAAGTATTTCTTCCATAGTATGGCAATAGTGTATCCTCACAATCAAGTGTCGTGGCGGGGCCTCTTCTTCTGGGGTCACTCGTAGGGCTCTGTGTGCACGGTCCACCAGTGGAGTTTCGTCCAGGTCTAGTAGGTCTCGTAGTAGCCTTGCCGCAAAGTCTCTAGGACGTTGACCTTTTTCTCTACCTTCAGGTACTCCGGCTATCCTTATATTTTTCCTCTTTGAACGCCCTTCCAGATCAGTGCATTTTTCGGACAGTTGTTCCACTTTATTAGAAAGTTGTTTGACTTTTTCTTCTAGTTTCACCACGGAGTTAGAAGTGATTGTCGCTGATTCTGATAGATCTTTCAGCTGTGCATTGTAATTTTCCATTACCGTTTTTAGAGCTGTGATGGCTTCATTATTTTCAGCCCTTAGCGTTGCGATTTCCCCACGTAGGGTGTCGCAAACGTCTATTTTCATTTGAGTTATCTTATTATCCAAGGAAGTAATCGCAGAGAGTACTTGTTTGTTACCTTGTGTATATTCCTCGAGTGCGGAGTTAACTGGCGTGCCAGCTTTGGCGCCGTCATTTTCAGTTGAGGCCACATCAAATTCGGTCGTTTCTGTCGCCACTAGCTTCGGATTTAGTTTTTTTGGAGGCATTTGGAGAAGAATGCACTCTTCACAATCCCTATGTTGCTTTGTGGGAAGAAGATGTATTACTTTGATATTTGTCGAAATTTCGTAAAATCAGGTGCAGGAGCTGTGGCACACGCGTCTTCACCCTCTCATTATCTAACCGGAAGTCCATTGCTGGGGATTTTAACATTCATGTGGACAACCCTCAGGACAAAGGGACTAAAGACCTGAGTAACACTCTGGGCAACTTTGGGCTGACTCAGCATGTAACAGAGGCCACACATAATAGAGGACACACTCTTGACCTACTGATCTCCAAAGGCCTGAGCATTTCAAAGGTTACTGTGTCTGATGTGGGCCTGTCTGATCATTACTGTGTTTTCTTTGAAAGTAAAATCTCAGCCCACACAAATATATCAACAACAGTGATCACAAAACGGTGTATAACTGAACACAGTAGTGCAATTTTTAACCAGGTCTTCCCATTAACACCTGACCTGTCCACAGGGTCAGTCAATGAGCTCGTCAATAGCTTCAATGCTAACATGTTAAATGTAATGGACACTATTGCTCCCATTAAGGTGAAGGTTATCTCTGGAAGGAAAAAGTCTCCATGGAGAAACTCCACACTGGTGAAAAAAGAAAAAAGAGAGTGTAGGAAAGCTGAGCGCAGATGGAGAAAAACAAACCTCCAGGTTCATTATGACATTTATAAAAAGAAACTTCACAATTATAATTTACAACTGAGGAATGCAAGGAGGTCCTACTTCTCTGACATCATCACTAAAAACAGCCATAATGCTCGGGTCTTATTTTCTACAGTTGACAGGCTAACAAACCCTCCTGTGTCAGTGGCAGCTGAACTTCATTCGACCATGGCCTGCAATGACTTTGCCAAATTCTTCACTGCAAAAATCCAAAAAATTAGACAAGCAATTGGTACATCAACAGCAGATCCAGGATATGTACTGTGTCCACCAAAAAACTGTTTAAACACCATGAAACAGTTTCAACCTATTAACAGCAAAGACCTGGAGGACATCTTAGGTCAACTGAACTCCTCCTCCTGCTGTTTAGATGTCCTGCCAACAAGTTTTTTCAAAAAGGTCTCAAAGACTTTAGAGTCAGACCTGTTACAGATCGTCAACTTTTCTTTATTATCAGGTGTGTTTCCAGAATCACTAAAAACTGCTGTAATCAAACCTATACTGAAAAAGGACAATCTTGACAAGACACAAATGAACAACTACAGGCCGATCTCAAATGTCCCGTTTTTAAGTAAGATCATTGAAAAAGCAGTTTCTCAACAGCTCAGTTACTTCTTAAAACAGAATAATTGCTACGATGCCTTCCAGTCAGGTTTTAGACAGAACCACAGCACTGAAACCGCTCTGACCAAAGTGTTTAATGACATATGTCTGAATACAGACAGTGGAAAAATGTCAGTCCTAGTTTTACTGGATCTCAGTGCAGCATTTGATACAGTTGACCACAACATATTACTCAAATGACTGGAGAACTGGACAGGTCTTTCAGGAACTGTACTAAACTGGTTCAAAACATACGTAGAAAACAGGAAATACTTTGTATCAATAGGTAACTTCACATCTGAGCAGACAAGTATCACATGTGGAGTTCCCCAAGGTTCCATCTTGGGACCCCTTCTGTTTAACATCTACATGCTCCCACTGGCACAGATTATAAACAACAACAAAATAAACTATCACAGCTATGCAGATGACACACAAATATATATCACAATGTCACCAGGAGACCGAGGCCCTGTACAGGCTCTTGGTAAATGCATTGAGGAAATCAATGACTGGTTGTACCACAATTTTCTCCAGCTAAACAAAAACAAAACTGAGGTAATAGTCTTTGGCGCCAAAGAAAAACGATTACAGGTCACCAGAGAACTTCAATCTATACATCTAAAAACCACAAACCAGGAGAGAAATTTGGGTGTAGTGATGGATGCAGACCTAAACTTAGAAAAACACATTAAGACAATAACAAAGTCAGCTTACTATCACCTCAAGAATATATCAAGGATAAAAGATCTGATGTCTCAACAGGACCTGGAAAAACTAGTCCATGCATTCATCTTTAGTAGGCTTGATTACTGTAACAGCATCTTTACAGGTCTACCTAAAAAATCAGTCAGACAACTACAGCTCATTCAGAACTCTGCTGCTCGAGTCCTCACTAAGACCAAAAAAGTGGACCACATCAGTCCAGCTCTGAGGTCCTTACACTGGCTGCCTGTCCGTCAGAGGATAGACTTTAAAGTTCTGATGCTGGCCTATAAAGCTCTGAATGGTTTAGGACCAAAATACATCAATGACCTCCTGACCCAGTATGAACCATCCAGATCCCTCAGGTCATCTGGATCCGGTCTTTTATCAGTTCCCAGAGTCAGAACCAGACACGGAGAAGCTGCATTCAGCTTTTATGCTTCTTATATCTGGAACAAACTCCCAGAAAGCCTCAGATCAGCTGAAACACTCAGTTTATTTAAATCCAGGTTGAAGACTCACCTGTTCTCAGCTGCATTTGAATAAAGCACCAAATCCACACTTTAAGCTTAAATTTCAAAACTTACATTTAACTACTGATTTTATCTACTGTTCTGATTTTATCTGTTTTGATTTTATATACTGTTGTTTGTTTGTTTGTTTGTTAATTAGTTAGTTCGTTTATTTGCTTGTTTTAATCAATTTGAAATCATGCTTTTTATTTGTTCTTGTTTCTAATGTCTCTGTAAAGCACTTTGAATCACCTTGTTGTTGAATTGTGCTATACAAATAAACTTGCCCTTGCCTTGCCTTGCCTTGCCTTAGTTAGTTCCTCAAAGGGGGTGAGGATGGCAA
Source organism: Astatotilapia calliptera (assembly GCF_964374335.1). Lineage (NCBI taxonomy): Eukaryota > Metazoa > Chordata > Actinopteri > Cichliformes > Cichlidae > Astatotilapia > Astatotilapia calliptera. The sequence goes on from NC_137437.1 coordinate 29,666,934, forward strand.
CAGTAGTCTCCATAAGAGCCCATTGGTGAGCGGTGAGATAGTTTGGGAGTTCATGCTCGGACACATACACCTCCAGTACTTGCTTTTGTTCAATGAGGAACTGGAGCATGTAGTACTGGTATCAGTCCCCGGTATCGGGGGACTTTTAATGAGTACGAGTACTTTAGAAAATGTGGTATCGAGGCCGATACCAGATACCGATATTGGTATCGGTGCATCCCTACTAACAAACACATGGAAACACACAGCTATGTGGGACAACTTAACAATGGATATGGTGAGGCTGAGAAAACAAACACAAGAGGTAATGAGGGAAGAGGAAAACAGGTGGGGACGATAGCTGAAGCTAACCACAGAAGATGAGACGAGAAAAGTAAAAGTCAATACAAGGCACAAGAGACAAAGACTACCAAAATAAAACAGGAAGTAACTAAAGATTGAGACAAAGACACTAAAATAGAAACTTGGCACAGATGGACACAAGGGGAAGAGTAAGAAACAATGACACTATTTTGTTATATATTATTATACACCTAAGGCAGAATAGAATGTGGTGATATTAACTGAAACAAGTAACTAAGGCTGAAAATACTAAGAACAATGGTGATCACAATAATCACTTGACAAACTGAGAACCAAATGGAATATCAAATAATAACAGGGAGCATGAAAGTCTAAGTAAAAAAAGATAACATTTCAGGCCCGGCCATGAGGCTAGGCAGAGGAGGCAGAGACCGTCTAGAGGCTAGTGACCTTTACCTGCCTCTAGCGGTGACGGTGACCCTCAGGAAGTCCAATGGGGGGCCAGCAGTGGAAGCATAGATGATCTTCAGGCTTGGCTAGAGGTAGGCAGTTGCAACAAAAGTGGGACCCGTCAGGATGCTTGCAAACTGGCTGAGCATGATGATGGAGTGAAGTGAGACCCCTCAGGTGGCCTGGCTGACAGTGACCTTGGATCAATGTGGGGCAAATGGTGACTGGGGATGGGTGGTAGGACAAATTCTGTACACTACCCAGAAAAGGAACACACCAACATCCATACGTATTTCCAGACCTTAACATATTGTTAAAGAGAGCTAAAATGGCCACAGTAGTTGTGTAAAATTTTCACTTCACTAAATAAAATAACAAGAAATAGTACTGCACCAGGTGTTGATAGATTTGGCATGTGGATTATTTCAGAGCAGAATTCAGTGGGATGATGAATCTGGCATAAATCAGTTTCTTTTTAAATTGTTGTTGGTTTTTTTTTTGGCATTTGCCTTTTATTAGATAGCGACAGTAGAGACAGACAGGAAAGTGGAGAAAGAGCGAGGAAGACATGCAGCAAACAGCCACAGATTGGACTTGAGTCAAGCCACTGTTTTCTGGCTATGTGGCATATGGTTGCCTGCTCACTGGCGCCCCTAAAAATCTGTTTCTTAATTGTGTAGCGCATGCTTTGATGCACCTGAAATATTGGTCTGAGGGCAGACGTTCAGGCAAGTGATTGGCAGGGTTTGGCTGGAGCTGCAACATACTTTAGCAGACAGCCTGATGTATGTGTTTCTTTTAGAGCAGGACTGTGAGTTGGTGATCTTTGTGCAGTTTTTCTGCACAGCTATTAGCATACCATGAGTAAGAGTAGCCCTGCATCACACTTTGAGTGATGCAGGGCTTAAAGACAGGAGAGTTCTCAGGATATAAAGTCTTTGTTAATGAGGCAATGAGTGATGTATGTCCTTACGAGCTCTGCTGTGATGTGTTTGTACCCAGGAACCTGAAGCTAGAGTCTCTCCACCTCCTCTCCATTTATATTCTGTAGTAGGTGGGAATTCTGATTTCTCCTAAAATCAACAATCAGCTATTTGGTCTTTTTGGTGTTGAGAAAGAAGCTGTTCTCAGTGCAGCACTCTGTCAGCTTCTGAACCTCCTCTTTGTATGCAGACTCATCTCCTCCAGTGACCTGTCCCAGCATTGTAGTGTCATCTGCAAACCTGACAGGTAAGAGGTTTACGTACTTGATTGTAGATGGAGACTCACTTTCACAGATTGAGCTCACATTCACACAGATAAAGGAAGAGAAAAGAAAAGGCAGATCCACGCACCCTGAATCACTTCACAACTTACTGTAAATGTAACCAGAATTTTTTAAAATGACCTCAGTGCTGTTCTGAGGAAGAAACGATTGCTTGGGGCCACACATCAGGACATTCAATTTCATAGACTTCTATAGAAACATCTTATTGTAAACAGAGCAGTTACCCTGTGCTGCCCATTAGCCAGACTGCAGGTTTATGGCACTTCCACATTGAGACAGCACATTTAAGTAATTCTTGCAACTGAGGAAAAAACGATTCACGGCTCTCCGCTGAATTTTTATTGTGTTTTATTGCGTGTTTCAGGTGCCAAAGGGTGGAAAGCAGCAATAAACTGTGGGCTCCTGACACGCAGTATATCTGTGGGCTCCAAGCATAAATCAAACCAGATGTCAGTTTTATCCAGACGTATTTCTGTGTTATAGTGGAGTGTGAACCATTCACAAAGCTGTAAGTAACTCGATTAGGCTTAAAGTAGCTTGCTATTATCTCTGGTGGTATTTGAATGTCTCCATTATGCGTTTGTTGATTCTGGATTAATATTGTTCCAGCTTTACTGAGGTCAACAACCTCTATATCAAGAAGCACAGACATGGCTGTTATTTAGCATTTTAGCATGTTTTAGTATGTCTTGCTCTTTACGTTATCTCCACAGTATGGAGAGCTGAAGCAACAGCTAAACAGCAGCTGATCTGTCATGGTCTCAGGCTTTTCTTTAGTTTTAAGTTTTGGATTCTTGTTTGTTTAACAAGACAGCTTGGCTTTCATTGTGTCAGCTTGCTCACCAAACCCTAACTTTCTCTGTTAAGCAGGGCTTTCTGTTTCATGTTCTGAGCACGCTCGTGCAAAATGGGGTGTTTCGCTGGTTCGACTGTGACTCTTGATCTGCACAAAATGATTCCTATAAGTCGAGTCTACTCCAGTCAGAGATGTTTCCAGATGATTCTGATCAAATGATGATAAAACATATAGAGAACATACAAATCTAACAATAAAATGCAACACATTTGTAAATAAGACAAGAAATTAATTCTTAATTAGAGATTAATGAAGATTAAAAATAGATATCAAAAATCTGGTTATTTAGCAAAATAATTAAAAAAAATTATTTTAATAATGAATGCACTCTCGGTGCTGTTGTTTATTTCTAACGTGACAGCAGCGGATTAGAGCGCTGAAACTTTAAACAGGATCTATTTAAACATTAAAGCTTATTGTTAGAAAGCTAAAGCTTAACAAGTTGCACATCTAAAACAATCTTTTCCCCCAGCAGAGAACCTACACATGCTGTAGATGAAAGAACCAGTCAAACGTGTTGCTTCCAGGCCTGCCAGATAGAGTCATCCAGCTTTGTAGCACAACAAACCCTGAAATTCCAAACTTTACATGGCTCAACAATGTATTAATATTGCTTTGTCACACACCCCTTTGTTCAGATTTTAATGTACTGTTGTCATGTGAAGCTTCACTTCCTGTTGTATTTGTGAATTCTGGTTCTGGTTTCATTACTGTCATGGTGGTGTTGAAGGTTTTGATTCTGCTGTGAGTTTTTTACTTTGTAGTTATTCTAATGAAATTTTAGAGTTTTTTTTTTTTAATGTTGGTTCTTGATGTAGACGCCGCAGTATGTCTGACTGTCTGCTGTCATGCTTTTGGTTAGTCTTTTGTGTCAGGTTGTGTTTTTGGTAGAGTTTGCATACATGCTCATCACTCTGTATGTAAGCACGACAGCTGAAAAACCTTTGATTGAATACTGATCAACTTTTGTAGGGGCGTAGACTGGAGTCATGTTAACAATCAACGAAATAAAATACCCTTACAATGTCTCGAAGGAAAACGTAATAATTTATTGATGGAAGAGTCTTATAACTTAACAACTAGAAACTATATAAAGATTTAAACTATCATGTCACATTTGACCTCTGTCTTCACTTTTACATTTCACATCTGCCTTTCTTGCAAGTTAACCATAAAATGTGTTATATCTCTTTAGAAAGTGCTGTCAGGAGAAAGAGCAGCCTCATTAGTTAGAAATATATTGCAATGCAATATTATATAATAAGCTCAAGTTATTCATGTCCAATTCCTTACAAATCCATGCCTATTATCGATTGCCCACCCCTATATAATGTTTATGTAATCAAAGTAAACATCTGTCAGGATACCCCTGTCAAACTTTTACTGCACTACAAACTTTGTAAAGTACGTTTAAAGAGAATAAAGAAAAAATATATAAAAATATGTATATTAAAAAATATATAATAATGTCCCCTGAAAATATAAATGCTTCCTAGAGGGTCAGCTGCCTCCGTGGAGTTTTGCGCTCTGTGAGTGCTTGTTTTCTTTCGTTTGTTTCTTGCTTTACTTTGAAGGTTACTTTTCTTTCATGTCACATTTTTTTCTTTCGTTTTTCTCCTTTCTTTTTCTAATTTTTAATATCTGCTCATGTCAGTATCTGTTATTTGTTTCCTGTTTTACTTTGGTTGCTGGTTTTCTCCTGTCTTGTTTGAAGTTTGGCTTCCTCCTTGTGACTGCTTCCCCTGCACTCCTGGTTTTCATCTGCTGCTTAGTGCCCTCACCTGGGTCCTCTTTTTTGTGTGAATCCTCTTCACATACAGGCTTTTTGCTTTGCTTTATGTCTCTGATGATCGCCTGCCTGAACAGATACATTAACTGCACACACCCATTGAATTGCTTTGTGGGTTTGCACTGAGAGATGGATTTATTTACATGTACAGTGCATTTAACAGACAATTTGGCAACTTAAAATTAAAATTAGAATACACACATTTTGGATGTGTATTTTTGACTTATTCATAATAAAGTTGGACATTCAGATTACTGAATATTCTCAGGAAAAAGAGCAAGAGTGCAGGATGCTGGTAGATGCTCTCAAAATACACAAGATTGGGAAACATGGCAGGTGAAGACAGGGTGGAACAACAAGCCTTGAGCACAGTGGAATTAAAGTTTTAAACAACCAAATGCTTTTTATGTATACTGTTTAACTCTCCAGACGTTTTGGTGCATTCTGTCTATTGGCTTCACTTTTCAGAACCAGAAGTTATGTCACGGTTTATTTAGTATAAATCGACTACAAACAAACTTTTGCAGCCTAATAACTATAATACATTTATTGTTAGTTTAGTTGTATTGGGATGTGATATTGTGCAACATAAATCTAGACAGTAGTCCATCTCTCATTATTGATTTTTCATTTAATCCTTGATGTTGTTGTCCTGAAGGGGATTTCAGTGTTTTCCAATCATCATTCCTTTGCAATAGAAACATAAAAAAAAGAAATTATTATTGAAAAAAATGTTTTAGTTCTCAGTATCACCACCAGCTGTAATAGCAGCTCAACACATTCTGTCCTTCATTTTTTTGCTGCAGGCACACACTTACAGAGCGCAGATGTATTCATTGCTTCCAGGCCAGATCTAATCTATATATGAGGATGGATTAGGTTATAGATTATTAGTCTAAAGATGGATGAGGACGATGAGCTGTGTGGGCCTCAGGGTTTTGGCTCTGTCACTGAGAATTCTGGGAAATCTATCTGGGATCTTTTACTTGGTTCACACTGGTCTGTCACGGAGGGGACATGCCCACTGTGGCTCCAGGGGAGCATTTATTCATGTGCTGGTGCACCATCGTGGAACATCTGCACCGTCCGTTTGCTATCTTATTGTGCTCTGTTTGCACAAAACGAGGGGAGGTGGGATGGGTAGGGGGAGCAGCTACACAGCCTACAAAGCATTAACCACTAACTTCTAATTGTCACAAGATGAAAGATGAGGCATCACATGCTGATCTTTTTTTCATCTTGTTAGTCAGCATCCCACAGCATGCAACGTTATTGCCTTTTTTAAGCACGCTCTGTCTTTGGTGCCCGCCGTGTCACAGAACCACTTGAAATGGGTTTTTCATGAGCCATCCTCACCCTCATCCACAGCACTTTTCTAATCATGGAAATTTAATTGTCTGCTGTGAGGGAAGCAGGAGAGCGACTTCATATGCATTCATCCTCCGGGTTGTTTGAAGGAAGAGTGGACTACGGTGACAGAGGACCTTGCATGTGGGTGGAGTCAGAAGTTTGTTGGAGGTGGGGACAATGTTGTCTGTTTGAAAATAGTTCCTCGGTTTGAAAAGTAAAGCTTTAGGTCCTGTTTTCCTTTTAGAAATCTAAGAAGTTTATATATGTCAGACATTCACATATCACAAATTCACAAAGACATTTTAATCACTGAGGAACGACCGAGCAGTATTTCGTTTAAATTGAATGCGCACCATGTTCTCAGACTGTATATAAGGACACCGCATGCCACTCATTGAATTGTGATGTTTTTAAAAGAATAATTTCAACATCTTTGCAGAAAATATATCAGTGACTTGTGAATCTATTCAATTCAGTTTTAACTATATAGAACAAATACCACAAACAATTGCCTCAAGCTGCTTAACATTGTAAGGTAAAGACCCTACAACAATACATAGAAAACATCAACAGTCAGATAATCTCCTACTGTGCTTAAGCACTTGGTGACAGTCGGGAGGAAAAACTCCTTTTAACAGAAAGAAACCAGGCTCAGGGAGGGGTGGGTCATCCCACCATGACCAGGTGGAGGTGAGGGGAGAGAGACCAAGCTAGGAGCTGGTACCACGGAAGAGGAGTCTGAAAACTGAAGGCTCTGCCTCCCATTTAAATATTATAGGAAACATAAGCAAACCAGCAGTCTGAGAGAAAAGTGCTCTATTGTGATGCTATGAGTCTATGAGGTTTTTAAGATGGGGTCTGATTATTCAAGACCTTGTATGTGAGGAGGAGGACTATAAACAGGGAGCCAATGAAGAGAAGCCAATATAAGAGAAATAATATCTCTTTTTCTAGTTCCTGTCAGTACTCTTGCTGCAGCATTTGGAGCAACTGAAGGCTTTTCAGAGAGGTTTTAGGACATCCTGATAATAATGAACTACAATCATCCAGCCTAGAAATAATAAATGCATGAACAAGTTTTTTTAAATTTTTTTTTTTAGCATCGCTCTGATACAGGATGAGTCTAACTTCAGAGATATTAGATAGAAATACAAGAAATCAATCCAACATATTTGTTTAATATGTGCATTGAAGAAGATATCCTCAGATATCCCCAGTGTTGCTGGAGGCCAAGGTAATGCCAGAGTAAGATCAGAATAAGTATCTGGTTAGACACCATGTTTCTGAGATTTTTAGAGTCTTAGAAACATGGTGGTGAATCACAAAAGAGGTATGTCCTGAATCTCACCCTCATTTCTCATTTATTTAACTCCACGGTACTGTGGAAAAGCCTCGAGCCATTCTTGTTTGCTGATAATCTTTTAAAGTTGTTCTTTGGACATTGGATGCTTTTTCACACATATTTAGTCACTGAACCAGATCATTTTTGGAATAATGTTTTTATTAAGCTGCTTAACACTGACCTATAAATCCATCAGACATATAAAAGGCACCTAACTCAAGAAAAAAGCTCAACACAACTCAGCATTGTCTGCACATAACAGACAGTTTAAAACTATTTTTAATTTCATAATTAGGCTCTTTGTTACCAGTAGCCTGTCATTTGTTCCCATTTGTTTAGACGAATCTGTGAAAAATGTCAAATACAACCCAATCTGAAAATCACCTTGTTGATGCAAAAATACTATTAAATTCTATTCAAAGAGCTATTTGCAGAAAGCTTGGTATATTTCAGCATGCTGTGTAACGTGTCCTTAAAATTCAATGAATATGGGCAAGGAGAGGACAAAAGAAGAAAACATATATTCAGTAATATGAAGAAAGAATATTGACACAGGACATCTGGAGCTTCAGCTGATCCATCGACTGTTCACTGAAGTCTTGTCAGAAATGGTCTCTGAACATGATACTGCAAGATGACTTAAAACTAGTGTTTGGGACTATAAAATAATCAGTGAAGTGTTTCTTGAGGTGTTAGATAAAGTGAGAAGTAGGCTGTATTCTCATGAACTTGTAGACTTCTAAAGAATCTCACTTTTTCCAGCCAGGGGACTCACCCCCTGCTGGTTGCACTTTGAGTATATGTGAGAGCTTCTGTAAGCCTTTCTTTCATTTTTGTCTGGTTCTTTTCATAGATATATAATTGTTAATGTTCAAGAACTTTTTCGCTCTACTTTACAGTCCATTTCTGTGGCCTGTGTTGCTTGCAGGTATTCATTTCAGGTAACAGGAAGAAAAAAAAAACTCACTTTGTGCATCACTGCTGCTTGTTAAGCTTGTTTCACTGAGGAAATGGTAATACGTCTGACTGAGACGTCTCATCTGCATTGTGGTGGCTCCAGAATAAAAGGATAGCATTTAAAGAGACTGTATTACTGCATTTAATCACACAATAAAAACTATTAAGAGTGGAAACGTAGCCTATGGCCAATTGTATAGCTCATGGTAATGTTAAGATTGGGAAGAATTAATGTCTTTTTTAACTGCAGTTACAGTGCCTACTTTAAATTTATTAGGACAAAATCTCCCAGAATACACTTTTTTTAAATTTTTGCTAGATAGCAGTTTGAGGTGTAGAAATCACCTTTACTGGGTTTATACCTTTTTGTAATTTGTCACTGCATTTTGCTGCAGTAAACAGTGACTGTATTCAGAGCTCAGACATCACGAATGACAACCTGCCCACGTAAAAATGTACAAGCAAACACGGGATAAAAAAGGAACATGTCAACAGGAAGACAGCAGACAGATGAACAGTAGTGAACAAACCAGAAGGAAAAAGCATCCACAGATTTTCTTTGTCCATTAGAATAAATCTACAAGACAATAAAGTGAAGGGGGGTAAATATTTTCTGAAATACTCTGTATTTAAAATTCCATTAAGTTGTCTGTTTCTTTGTTGTGCAGTAAAACACTCACAGATGGAAGCAAATAATCCCAAGTAATATAATACAGCTGGGTCTGCACATGTTGGAAAGTGAGACAATTTTCACACGAAGTAGATTTGAAATAAAACAAGAAACAACTGCAGACTTTCAGCTTTAATTAGATAGCTCAAACAAAAGTATTGGATGTTACAGAGTGTGGGCTGTTTCTTCATAAATTGAGCAGGTAAAAGGTCTGAAGCTGATTCTGAATGTGACATTTGCATTTGAAGCTGTTGCTCTGAATCCAAAACCAGGAGTCAAATAAGTGAAACAAGATGTTCTTGGGCTGCAAAAAGTAAACAGATGTGCCAGAGAGAGTGAAAACATTAGCAATAAATAAATAGAGTACATCCTGGAAAACACACACACACCAGTGAGCTCAGCAATGTAAGATCTGGATGTCAGTGAGGAGAATAGTGGCTTTAAGAACATTTTCACAGATGTAAAGAATGTAACCAATGGTAGCATGTAGAGCCAAGGTTACATCTGCAGTGTCTACATTAAAGCACTATGATTCACTATACGATAATACAGGACAAATTAACAATATATGTAAGTGACAAACAGCAAATGAATTCAACCGTAGCCACTTTGTCACAGTCCCCTGTAAATGTACTTGTACTCTGGGAAACCTGTTGGCTGGTGATATCCATGGGTTCCACACCTCAGTCAGTTATCAACAAATCTTTAAAATTAACATTTTTTGCCCTTAAATACAAAATTGATGCAGATTTTAGTTAAATTTGAAAATATGGGACTTTAATTCTTATTTTTGTTCGATCTCAAATTTATTTGGGACGTCAGTATATTCGTTTATTTGTCAATACTTCCCCCAACCCCTGCCTGAGTATATTTGCTGATTTTCTTTTTAGGCTAAATACATGCAAAGTTGTTGACTGCACTTGGAGTACCTCCTTATCCTCGGATTTTACTGGATTTCCCCATCTTTGAATAGCAGCTCATGTGCACAAACCACCCTGTCAGCCATATTCTAATACTGCCGACCAACATCGAGGTAGTGCTGAGAGGATTAGTGCCAAATACAAACAAAATAATCCAGGTGTGATGCTTTCATCTTCTTCTGCATATCTTACAGGCTTTTATCCTCGAGTCTCTAATACTTGGAGAGAGAGTCGGCATCTGTTCTCTTTATGGTTGTTTTGAATCCTGCAGTAATTATTCCAGCCTCTTCTCTAACATTTCTTTGCCGATTTTTCCTCAGAGTGCTGTACAAAGATGCACTAATTGTGAGTTATTTTTTCCATTAAACTTCTACTGTGGAGTTTCCATCTGTTTGTCATCTTGTACTACTGTTTTGCACCACAGCAGATTTCTTTATTTATCCCTAGCACATATTGTTTAATGGACCTATTTGTGTGTATTGTGCTGTATGGTTTTATTTATAAAGCTGGCATGACCTACAGCAGTTGGCTCTAATCATTTCACTTCCTTCTATTGTTGCACATCCACTCAAACTAATCATGTGTAATGGAGTTTCTCTGATTGCGTTCATTGGGAGAGTCCCATTGGCTCTTGGTCTAATTGCCAAACCTGATTGCTCATGTTCCATCACCCTCATAGATCCTACACCATATGGAGTTATTAACAGGTGCAAATATGTAATTTTGAGAGAAACTAAGCATGGTGCTTAATTCAGTCTGTCAAACTGCTGTAGCAAATTATGGCTCTGTGAGATGACTGTGCTGTGGGGTATTGTTTTAATTATGAGAGCGGATCAGTGAATGTTGAAGACAGCCACATAAAGAAGGGCCCTAGCTATTTCACTAGCATCCTGTTTGACTCCCAGTGTTGATGACCTGCTCGGTAAGCTGTTCCAAAAATGGCTCCTTGTGTTGACCCCAAAGTCCCCTAAAATATATGGTGAGATACAGCATCACATAAAGTGTCTCATCACCATCAGCACCTGTGAATGAACTGCAAACCAATTCATGCATGATTGTTTGCTAGGACCTACCTACCCATGCAGCAGAACACAGACGCCAGGGAACTGCAGTGAATGGTGTTTATTTACAATGACAGGGAAAACATGAAACACAGATTCGGGACGTGCAGGAAAACTGGCAGAGGACTTGATCGGTCTATGGGAGGAGAACAGAACAGAGTTAAGGGGTGAACCTGAAAGTCAAGGGTTAAAATATGTTAGGTGGAGAGTTGGAGAGCTTACTTGGCACAAACTGAAATACAGACTTGGATGGAGTGTTCTCGTGACCGGAGGCCGAGCCAGGTAAACGTGTAGGCAGGTGGTGGGACAGGTGGGTGAGAAATCCCAGTTCTGACCGAGGAAAACGATCTCCAGAGGCACAGGCAGGTGGAAGGGCAGCGTAGCAGGCTAGCGGAAGGAAAACAGGCAAGGAAATGAATCATAAACACTCGGCACTATATTGTGGCGTGCTGGGGGAGCAGCTAGTTCTCTCCCATCATGCCTTGGGACAGGTGCTGCTGTTTCGATGTTTTTGTTTTATTGTTTATGGTTATCTTACTTTTACCTGTTATCTTGAATGTTGTGTTTATACTGCGGTTCAAAGTCACTGACAGTAATTGTTTTATAGAATGAATGCAGTACCATAAGTGAGTTCTGTTATGCTGTTATTGACCATCGAAGCACAGTGTAGCATCAGCAAGTCTGTTTATTAGAGAGCTCCCCCTACCAGCTTGGGACCAAACAGCAAGCTCCAACTTTCTGTGGAGCTTCTTTGCTAAGATTCCTCTGCATGCCACAATGTTTTAATAATAATTTTTAAATAATGGGAACTAATGCTAGCTGTATATATTTATTTGTGATCAATTTGGTCTAATAGGGCTAGTGGGAAAAGGTCAGTAGGTGCATTTTGACCACTTCAGTTAATCAAGGGATGGATATCAGCTCTTCAGTCAGTTGGTTTCAGTAGATTACAGTTTTCTTTGCTGATTACAATCCAACCACAAACTTGGAAGATTATTCAATAGTAAGCTAGCAAGTCTAACATGCTAGAAAAGAAAGGTACATGAATGCTTCAGAGAAATCAGCGTAACATTTCAAAGGCACATTTGGAGCTGAAAAATGAAGTAAAAATGCCTGAAAGTTTATTTCACTTCAGTGGTCACTTGAGGTTGGTTCCAAACTCAAGTTCATCCCCATAGAAATGAATTAATTTAGTTAAGACCTTAGAGACAGTGATCAACTTCAGAAGGAATAGTATAGCTTCATGGTCATGATTTCAAACCAACAGAATGGCCCTAAGGCGTCCTCAGACTCCAGAAGCAGTTCAAAGGTTTGTTGACAAAAGTCCAAATAAATTTGCCTGATAGTGACAGAAAGAGCCAAGGAGAAAGAAGATGAGGGCGAGAGAAAGAATGAGAGAAGAAAAATGAGGGAAAGAGCACAGAAGTCAGTAGTTAATGTTCGATTGGTTGTAGGGCTAATTAGCAGGTATCATTGTGACACACCCATGTAGTTTTTAGAAGCAGCTTTAGGTAATAGCTTCCCATTACACTTGGACGTCTAAATATTTTTTTACTACAAGTTATCTTGGTAACTCCTTGATCTGTACAACCCAAAGAGAGCATTAAGATCCTCCAGCCAACTGCTCCTAATGCAACCAAGGTCCTGTTTAAAAACCAGAGGTGACCGTGCTTTTGCCATTGCCACTCCTAGACTCTGGAATAATCTCCCAGTTGATATCGTGCATCGGAATCAATTCAATCGTTCAAATCACACTTAAACTTGTCCAGCTTGTCCAGAATGCTGCGGCTCGCCTTCTGACTGGCACTAGAAAGCATGCCTCTATCACCCCAGTTCTTATTGAGTTGCATTGGTATATGCATATATATCGCATTGAATTTAAAATATTGTTGCTCACCTTTAAAATTATAAATAATTTAGCCCCTCGTTATCTTGTCGACCTATATGTTCCTGGGCGAGCCCTCAGGTCTTTAGCCCAATTACTCCTGGCTCAGCCTAGATCTAGACTTAAATCTAGGGGTGACCGTGCTTTTGCCCTGGTTGCACCGAATCTGTGGAACAACCTTCCTATCGCTATCCATGCGTCAGACTCCGTTTTATCTTTTAAATCCCGTTTAAAATCTCATTTATTCAACATAGCTTTTCCATCTAGTTAGTGTCTCTATTTTATATTTGGTTCAATTTCTTATTTATGTACTTTATCTTTTAGCTATATCTGTTCTCAGTAACTTTGTTCTTATATTCCCTTTTATTGCTGTATAATTAGTGCTCTTAACCTGATGACATATGTGGTACTTTGTTTATAGTGTTTTATTTATTGTCTTAATTTTCCTGTTTTTATTGTAAAGCACTTTGGTGTGCCGCTGGTCTTTTAAACGTGCTATACAAATAAAGTTGTATTGTATTGTAAACACACACCTGTTCAACTTAGCTTTCGAAGCGAATAGTCTGACTTTAATTCGGCCTGCACTACACCATGTAATGTAATTTTAATTGTAACTGTCCTATTTGTTCCTTGTTCTGCCTGCATTGTGGTTTTGTGAAGCACTTTGATGTACACTAGTCTTTTAAATGTGCTATAGAAATAAATTTTGACTTGACTTGACTTATACAGAAAACTGGGCAACTTTGACAATTGGCTAAAAGCTAGACTCAAATGCAAAAGGAAAGTTTATACACAGACAGGGGAGTATTTAGCTGATAAGACTCAGGTGAGGTGGAAATAAGTATATGTTGATAATGGTGAATTTTCCATTTGCTGTGTCATGCTCACATATGAACATTAAGGGGGATGGACTTAATACTAACAGAGATAATCTTGCCTGGTCAAGATCTGTCAGTGTTTTATTATAAGGGAGTGCTTACCGGTAGTCACAAAGGCCATCAGGACATGAAGAATGATGGTAATATAGTATGATGATAGTAATTCAGTTGACTATATGAGCCCTATTAATCTTGTGTGGGTGAAACCCATTACAGTGATTAAAACTCACACCACTGTCAGAAAGGGCAGCCTGTGGATTTTGATAGATTAGCACACACCAAGACCTTAGCTTATAAAACCTCAAAGTGTTCAATATGACATAAATTAAAAAAACATAAATTCAGAAATAAATATTATCATGAAAAAATGATTTGGAATAAATGCAAATCCCAAATGGCGACAGTGAAGGGAGTAGAATCTCCCATTCAGCCCATTTCTCCATCTGAAAGGTTTATGTTCCAGCGGACAGGAATACATTACAGCCCTGCTATAGCCTGCAGCCTCTGCAGTTTACACCACTCACCTCAATCTCACACAATCAAAAGAGCACTTCTTAGACATCGGCATTTCCTTCGATGTCTAAGGAGAGTTACATAAAGAGTTTGGAAATAAACTCACTGTGGCCCTACAATGCAACAACAGCATCATCAGAGGTTACCGAGCAGAAGGCCCACCACCAGCACGTAAAGACATCTATGAAGCTTAAAGATACCAGCGCTGTTTTAAGTGTTCTGTTTGTTAAATGAAAGAGTTCAGCATTCCCAAAGCAAGCCACATTTTGATCCAAAGTTACCATTGACATGTGAAAAAAGTAAATCCCAAATTGTTGATTTAGAGAAGCAAACATTTGATCATCTTGATAAAAAGAACCTGTGCTCAACATGGCACTCCATCAATCCTATAAGGGAAGTTTGCTGTGGAAAAAGTAACTACACCCCTGGCACAAAAAGCTAATTTTATTCTTTTAGGAATGATTTTTTTGGTGCTTTTTTAAAAATTCATTTTGCATAATTGTTTGGTGTGATGAAACCTTTGACAGCATTACTTCCACTTTAAAGATGCTTAGTTTTCGATTTGTAGTTTAATAAACAATTTTTAACAATTTTCTTTGCATGTCTCAAAGGTTATCAGATATTTTAAACAAGGAAAACAATACCCGTGGATTTAATTTGCTTTTCCTGTGACTGAATGCCTTCCTGTGTCTCCAGTGATAAACTCTTACACCACCTTTATTTTTTTTTATCATAAGAGCAGAATAAAAAGAGTATAAAAACATCCTTTCTACCACAGAACTTTGAATTTTGAAGTCACCCCATCTCCTTGTGGTCTCAATGAAGATTTTGATGTAGGATTTTTTTTGTAAGTGGTGTAATTTGGCTCGTTTAGACTATTTGGTGAATGTCTGGCAACCAACAGTCACTGAGAAAAAGTTATTATTTGCAGGCTTGTTACAAGTGGTGATTGTTAAAGCTCATACAGGCCTAGAGTGGCCTAGAGCGGCGGTCCCCAACCTTTTTTGCGCAACGGACCGGTTTATGCCCGACATTATTTTCACGGACCGGCCTTTAAGGTGTCGCGGATAAATACAACAAAATAAAACTAGTACCGGTACCGAAAAAAAGAAGATTTATTCATAACACACGTGAAAAGACCCAGGAAAACCGAGTTAACGATAAAAACGATAACAAAATAACGCTGAAAACCGATAAAAACCCTGAAAACCATACATTTCACACCTGAGCCTCAACTCTTGCGGCCAGGTACCAAACGACTCACGGACCGGTACCGGTCCGAGGCCCGGGGGCTGGGGACCGCTGGCCTAGAGTATTCCGTGACTATTTGGCGAGTCGCAGTTGGAGGTTGCTGGTATTTGCCATAGTTGTCTTTTTACTGCCATCTTTATTCAAAATCCAATAATTACCAAGAGAATTAGAGGTAAAAATTAACTAAAAAAAATTTAATTCAAATGCAAAATAACAGAATTTTACAGGTTAAAGTTTAAACTTGTAGATGGTCAAATGCTGTTTTCGAACAGTCTGCTTTGATTCCTCCCATTATCACTTGTATTTCCTATTGCCACTTTAGAATATGATTGCAATATTGGAGGAGCTGTTTAGACCCATTTATTTTTTTTCTCAGAGATGGTATTATGTAACTCACAGTTGGAGTTCTCATATGCCTGGGATCAGCATGAAACCCTCCCAGTGAAATTATCACTACAGAAGCTTAAGAGCACCGTTAGTAAATGTAATTTTCTCTTATAAATAGTAGAAGGTACAAGCCCGAGTTCATAAAGACTTTGATGTAGACTTTGATGCTTTGACGAGTAACACAAAGCTTAACATTCTGTTATACGTCTGCGCAGAAGCTCAAAATGCTGTGAAAACTGAAAATGCAGTCTTTGATCGTGCCAAAATCATGTCAAAACATGATTTCTTTGAAATAAGGTTTAAATTTAAAGAAAAGGGAAGTAGCTGTCACATGTCACAAACCTATAGATCGTAGCCTACAAGCCCCCATTAGGCTAAGTGGAGCCCTTGCTATACATCAATAGACAAATCACATACAGGGTGCTCTATTTAAGCAGCTTTGCAACCCCTTGTGATGTTTGACATACTCAATGTCACACCTGTTCTGTCATTGATATTCCTCTGTATCTGCTCTGTGCTCTACATTTCTGCATGAGTGTGGAGGTCCCACAACAAATTCATACAATATTAATTTCTGCACATGAAAGAACATTTGGAAAAACTTTGCCATACCAGAGGTCCCTGCTGCTTCACAGCTCTAGAATTGCCACAATCACATTCAGCTCCCGTTCCTGTCTTAAATATGCAAATTCAATGACTAGTGCCAAATCTTTCCATTTAGTTCCTCACATTCCTTTTGCCTTTCCATTTTTTTTAAACTTAACAAACTAAAAACCCCAAAAAACAAACATTCACACTGCAAACAGAGAAAAGTACAGTGGTATAAAAAGGCCATTCTGAGTTAAAAAACAAACAAACAAACAAGAAAGGATATTTAGAGGAGGAAGCGCTCTGAGAAAAACAATTAAAAAAAAATCTACAAATTCTGAGATCAAAGCTGATAGTTTCATTAATAATAATATAGTAATATAGATAAAGTAGATAAATCAATAGAAGTGGGAGGTGGCTCTATCAGTTAGCTTTGACCACAAATTCTGGTCTCACATACACTACCCTTCAAAAGTTTTAGAAAACCCCAATTTTTCAAGTTTTTTATTGAAAATTATGCATTGTAATGTCACATTGTACTCTGAGATGAAAGCATAGTAGAAATAAGCAAATGGAGTTAAAAAAGAAATCATGGAATCAATTTAGAGATCAATTTATGGTGAAGGGTTGGAATAAATAAATGTGCACCTCTTCCTAACTGATTCAGAACCGCTGAGGCAATATTGAAATGTATTTTGCTGTATTTTGAGCAGCATTTTTTCTTCTTTTCTTTGCTAAATGAACTTCTGTATATTGTTTAAATGATCAAAATAAATAACCTAACAAACAAATAAACAAACAAAAAAAATTCATTCTAAGCTATGAACTCATTAAAGTGGCCACTTTTAACAGATATAACAGCCGAACACACCCGTGGCATTCTTTCTACAATAGAAATCAAATATTCTTCAGAAAGTTCTTCCCAATATCTGTTGCAGAAGTTCCCATAAATGTGTGGCACTTGTAGGTTTGCTTTCACTCTTCTGTCCAGTTCATCCCAAACCAGCTCAATGGGGTTTAAGTCTGGCCACTCCATGTTTTCAAGCTTACCATCTTGTCTTTTTTTCCTGAAGTACTTCTGTCATAGGCAGAAGGTTCTTTGTCTTATTCTGATGTCTTAGCAATGACCTTCCTTGCGGCAACTCATCTGTCAAACCTGCAGCTCAAAGTCACAGTTGAAACTCAGACTTGCTTACTACGAACACTATTTAGCTACGCCGTTGTCCTGTGAACCACCTATCATGCAAGTTGTTAACTCTCAGAAACCTCTCAGTTTTGGTTTCAGGTCTGCCAGACCTACTGTCAGAATTTGCCCCAGTTTCTGTGCGCCGTTTGATGGTGAAGGAACTGTACTCACTGACACACTGACTTTCTTTGCCATTTCTCTGTAGGAAAAACATACATTTTAAGTGTTATGGGAAACTCTGCCTCTCTTCCAGTCTTAATTGCCTTTTTCTTGGATTTTTGTAGCAACACACTAATTTCTGCAGTACAATACTGTTCCACTGATTCTCACATGGATATGGTACCACAATGTGTTCCAACACTGCTTTTAT
Source organism: Astatotilapia calliptera (assembly GCF_964374335.1). Lineage (NCBI taxonomy): Eukaryota > Metazoa > Chordata > Actinopteri > Cichliformes > Cichlidae > Astatotilapia > Astatotilapia calliptera. Next base: position 29,684,957 of record NC_137437.1, read on the forward strand.
GCAGACAGAGGGGGTTGTAAGTAATCCAAAAAAGTTAGAACAGCTGTAGGAATTAGTAGGAGCAGCTTAGTAGTTGATCAACCTCCTTGTGTTCCCTGAAAAAAAGAGCTGTTACTCCCCACATGCACTATTAGACAATTACATGGAGAAACCTTATGAACACAAGCTTTCTCACGCACACAGGTGTACACACAAGTGTTCACACAGGTGAGCGCGCAGGTACTCACAGACACACTATCTTGGGCAGCTGCTGCCTCTTGAAATATCTTGTATTTTTAATACTGTGTGCTGTTCAGTAACAGTGTCATTGCTATTTATGCATATGCTGCTTGTTGCTGTGGTTTCTCCTGGATAAATGGTGTGTTTACAGTTGCACCCAACCATATTTGGGCAATGATGCAATTTCTGTAGCTTGTCTCTTTTTTTTTACCATCACAGTGGAGTTCAATTAAGATATCACTGAAGTGCACACTTTCAGCTTTAAAGAGTTTAATAAAAGCATTTAAGCAACTATTTACAGGATTTTTTTAAGAAGAGCTGCCCATTTTCAGTGGGTCAAAAGAATTTCTGGACATGCAACTTCACAGCCAGCTAAGGCCTGTACGCTCGTGATGTCATTACCGATTACGTAGATAAAACATCTGGAGTATGAGGTCCAAAAAGATCCTGTTGTTTTGATTTAAACCCTACTGTGTTGGCGTACAGACTAAAAATTGCACAAATTGTGTCACTGTTCGAATACATATGGACCTAACTAGAAATAGGACTTAACATTACTAACCTGCAATGTCCAGTTAGTGCTGTAAGTTGCTTGGTCTTTGGTTTAAGGTAATCTCTTCATGTTAGCTAGTGTCACTAGTGTCATTTCACATTTCAACACCACCTAGCTAGTTTGTTAGCTAAGTAGATTATGTGAAGCCTTATGTTGCTATATAAACAAAAAGCAGATTTCATGATATAATGTTTAGCTACAGCCATAACTGGAGCAGACTGGCTAATGCTTAACTGATTATTCTAACTTAAATCTACAAATGCTGACATATGCAGGTTATGCAGTAGCTACATGTCAGGATTTATACCTGTGTGCACTGTATTGATGATGAAGTCTAGTTACATTTCTGGGGACATGTATGTCAGGTCACATCACAGGGTTTTAGAAGGGCTATGATGTATCTATGGCATATATTTAATACAGAAGGGTAAGACTGTTAGATTCTGGCAGCAGATATAAAAGCTACCATAATAGATAGCTCCACATGTTTGATTTGGCAGTTTCACACAAAATATCCCAAAGGGGGTTTTTGTCTCTGGCTGGAATTGAACCAGCAACATTTTGCTTGCCAAGGAAATACATAAATCACTATACTATAGAGCCACACAGAAGCTGGTAGGAGCTTCTGTGTAAAGATAAAAATATCTGACTAAGAAGAAAAGAAAACCACTAAGCAAGCTCTGATGTAACAATCAGCTGACTTTTAAAATTTGCTTATTCAGCAAATCATTATATTTCCCTTCATTGGCCTCCATATTAGCTCTTTTCATCTGGCTGCTGTTATCTTGTTATCTTTCTTTCAATTTTGTTTGTTTAAGTTTAATCTGTTTGGCTGCGGGTCATTAATGTAATGTAATGGGTGTTGTTTGTTTTTTGTTTGCCACCTCATATTTTCCTCACCATCTGTAATCTGTTTCTTCTGAGCAAACAGGTAGATGAAAGAGCTGAAACTACATTCTCATTTCATGGTCTTGTTTCCCCTGTATGACAGGTAGGCTGCCAGCTTCATCATAAATTTAGCATAAAACATGTGTGTCGGTATCAGCGCCTAATGGTCCCTTTTTGTCAAGCTCCCGTCCGCAGGGTAACAACTCAGCGGCCATGAAGATTTGGACAGGTAATTCACTTTCCCAGCCACACTTTTCATGCAGGCAACTCAGCTGAATGCAACAGAAGGTAGAAATGGCTTAAAAATCTCATTTGGACTCCATTGCATGGGCAAGGCAGGCAAACCCCAGAAACGGTGACCCATGAAATCAGGGTGAGGACAACTGCCTCCACTAGGCCCCATCCTCATTATAACGTCTTGAAAAACTGGAAGGAAAAGGTCAGAGAGGGTACGAGAATGAGGAGATGTGAAATGCAACGCTAAAAATGTATCTCAGGACATATATATGTGCCAAAATATGTAATGGACAGTGTATGCCGTGCAACAAACATCCCAGGGATGCTGCGATTATGCAGGATACTGTACGCCTTGACCTTAAGCACAGTCTTGACATGGTTTGGGGGTATCGTGACTGCCTGTAATCAGAGTGTAGAGTTAGATGAAAGGGTTTGCTTTTCATTTAGTCTCTGCATGTTCAAAAAAAGTCAGGTAATCAGACATTGTTAAGCCAGCTTAAAAAATGCAAATTGCCAGCTTTTGGTTTCACAACAAAGAGTAAAGAGGGACAAGTCTTTGTGTCCCACTGAGCTGTGATGGACTCGGCGAGATGAGGAAGCTATTTCCCCTTCAAAGCAAATTGAACAGAATTGATTCCGTCCCATCCTCTGCGAGAGAGCAGCTTCAAAGAGAATGTTTCTCCAAGGCCTCGTAACTGATGTCATCTTACTGAAGCAAAACCAAATCCCCTACGTTGTATGTGTGATCCGGTCCCCAATGAACGAGCAGTTAATTAATTCCTCTAAAAGACAATTAGTCTCTTCAATCAAATCCTTTGGGCATGTTTGAATTTTGGTGAGTCCAGTTTTCCTCCAAAGCAAATGATTAATCACACGGATTGCCCACCGTGCTCATAAATAGAGCTTTCACACATCTACACACACACCAGAGTAGGTTAACCTTTCTTATTAGTGATCGCAGGATTTTGGTCATGCGTGATGATTCACACCACAGCATTTTGGGTGTTTTTTTATGACTCTTTGCACAAATGACTCATTAAACTTTAATGCTGATCACAATGCATATGCATGACTTTAAGTATTATTTTTACATATCAAATGGGTCATATCTGCAGTGCAAATGTGCTCATGTTGTGATCCTCGCAAAGATCAGCTCAAAGTTCAAGATGTTTGTTAGAGAGAAGAATAAACACTCAGGCTTGGGTAATTCAGCATTCAAGGTTTCTGTGTTTTCACAGCTATATAGCCATGCTCTAGGCTACAGGTTTTTCATATCCATGGAAACACAAAAACCAAGCTGGATATTTCCCCCAAAGGGGCTAGGAACGCTGAGGCTAGGAAATAAAAAGCAAGGAAACAATGAGACAAAAAGGAGTTCCATGAGGACAAACAGAAGGATCAGTATTCAGGTCAGAAGTTCAGAAATATAAATACTTTTTGCATCATTTTGCAGAAATAGAAATCGTTTTCTTTATTTTTGTGTTGAAACCGAGAAACATTCTGCAAATTGCTATAATATCTTTCACACTAGCTAAAGTTCAATGAAATGTCCCCAGCCGTAAATGCATTTTTTTCCTTGAACATTGTATGTGTGTGTGTGTGTGTTTATTTTTCATTCATGAAACCTTTTTTCTAACCAACAGTGCTCCAAAGAAGCTTAGTAAATCGCTAGTTACATGTGTATAGCTTTCAAATATTTGGTAGCTAAAGGGATGAAAAGCTCCACATATGTAGGTTGTGTCCATTAGCACCAGCTTTTGCATGTTTCTCTTTTATGTAATGCAAAGCTCCCGGTAATCACTTTAATGCTCAGCACAGTCAGTGCGAAGAGAAGGCATTCACCCATTCACTGAGTTGGGTGAATCCAGTTTCGCCTGCAGGTACCAGGAATCTATTAGCCCCATCCACCCCTCTCTGTGCATTGAGCACTGTAAACTCAATGGGGCTTTGTGATAACGGAACAAAACCTGGAAGTCAATGAAAGAACTACTCCATGCATGCATGCTGTAAGGCATATCACCTGTAGCGCTACCCTTATAGCCACCCTAGGAGGAAATATTAGTTACTGAAGAGTGATCTCAGTCCGATATGTTTCGTTTTTTTGCACCAGCAATGGTGAGGATATCTATATATTTTCTATTATCCAAGCATAAAGATGCTAATTTAGTGGCATGATTAATTTCAACACCCAGAAATAGTGATATAGTTCAAACAAGTCCAATCAACATAAACGTGTAATGTGATTTTTTGGCGCTTGGAAGATAGTTCAAGCTCTGAATGGTCAGTAAGACTTATTTAGCAAGTGGTAAAAAAAGGCCTAAGTGGTTAACTGGCGACCTGGTGAATGTTAAGAAGTTATTAGGTTAATGGAAAACAATATCCTTGACATCATCGTCCATCAACAAAACCCCATTTTGCACTATCATATGTATGTTCAGTTTGGTGTAGCTGTGGGAGCCTGAAGGAAGCAGCACACATTGGCCTGCCAGTTGTGAATACGCTGGAATACAAGCTGTGGTTGTTGCACATCACACAGACTTTGCACTTGGAGGTGGCAGGTTAAAGACTGGCTAATGTTCAATCAAACTGCCTCTGACATCTGTGTCCTCACATTAACCCCCCATCAGGTGTTGTCTGGAAAGGTTCAGGGCTTCGCTGCATGTGTGAAAAAATTACCCGCAGATACATGCGTAACTACAAGATAAACGCACACCCCTGCATGTGACCCTACACATCAACACACACCCTCATCACCTATTCAGGCATGACAGATTAAAAGCAACCTGAAGCTGTTAGCATAATGAAAGTGTGCATCCCACCCTTGCATGAAACCAACCCCACACATTTATCCTGAACTCACGGTGCAGCCCATTAATTCATCTGCCAATACACATCTGTACTAATTACCAGAGTCTGAACATGTACATTCACCCACCATTAGTAATTTACACCTGGCTGCATGGGGCAAATTATCTTTGTTGCAAATGATCACCTGCCTCAAGTATTCCCACTAAGCCTCCAGTTTGTATCAAAACTTTAAAGGCTTCCTTAAGTATGATGTTATTCCTGGCATTAATACACTGCTGCAGTTTGTCTTCTGATTGAAATGCAGCCTCGCTTGTAAGGCGAAGACCCAGTCGAGATGCAACAGGCAGGTCTGGTATACAACATTCCTCTAATGAACCCTCTAGATAACAGTGCATGATGGGAAGCAGATGTGCTACAATTGTTCATTTAACCCCCTAGTCCTTTGATTCAGAAAGTCTCTCAATATCTCAACATGCTCAGCCATAGCTATCTGCAAACCAGGACCCAGGGAGACATGGGGAGGACAGAATGAGACAAAGAGAAAAATAGAAAGGAAAAAAAGGATGAAAGACATGCTTTTTCCCCCCCTAAGACAAAGAAGCAAAGCTGAAACGCCACAACACCAGAGAGCTGCCTACATGTTATTTATCAGCTTCTGAAGGCCACCGCAGACACATTTACTCACTGTGTCATGAAGAAACATTTTTCCCCTGCCAGCAGAATCACCTCATATCAGAGCCTTTCCCTGTAACTGAGAATTTTCCTCTGTAGTGTAATAAGATTGTGTCCCTATATCCCTACCAACCATGATTAAGGTATTTTTCAATGTTAAATTCCATTATTGATGCACAAACTGTCAAGAATAGTGAATTAGGTGCAGTGAAATTGGGTGGATTCTGACTACTGTTCCTAAGGTGTGCCATTGTAATAGCTTGTATGAAAAAGTACTAAGACATCCTATTTCTCATTTCACAAGTGTAAAAATGACATTACACTTCTCAGATATCAAGGAAAATGCTTTGGGGGAACAATTAATGCTGGGCATGGGAGTTCTAGCCAAGAGTACAGCAATTAAGGTTTAGCTTTCACTTTTCATCTCTATTTGTCACATTTGCAAATAAACAAAGTGGACTCAAGTGTGAACAAATGGAGATGGACTGGCACAGAGATAAAACTGTAACATAACAAAAGGCATTGTTCGGGAAAGCAGGGGAGTCCAAGACAGAAAATCAAAGAAATCCAAGAAGAGAGCCAAAAGGAGAAAGTAACAAAGGAGACCGAGGAAAGCAAGGGACTAGAGCCCTGGTGAATGTCACAAAGGCTGAGGATGCCATATCATAGCTGTATACAAAAGATGGACATGGCAACAATTAGGTCATGCTTTGGTTTTTGGGCTGTGCATTTTTTAAATGGTAAATGGCCTGTATTTGTATAACGCTTTACTAGTCCCTAAGGACCCCAAAGCACTTTACGCATTCAGTTATCCACCCATTCACACACACATTCACACACTGGTGATGTCAAGCTACATTGTAGCCACAGGCACCCTGGGGCGCACTGACAGAGGCGAGGCTGCCGGACACTGGCGCCACCGGGCCCTCTGACCACCACCAGTAGGCAATGGGTGAAGTGTTTTGCCCAAGGACACAACGACCGAGATTGTCGTAGCCGGGGCTCAAACCGGCAACCTTCCGATTACAAGACGAACTGCCAACTCTTGAGCCACAATCGCCCCATTTTTAAAACCAAAATAACTAACAGAGAATGAGGCAAATGGTTGTTGGGTGGTAACTTATTAGCTAATGCTAAAAACTTGGTTAGCAATCTGTGTTCATGTGAGTCTGTGCATTGTGTATGACAAACAGCCATGTCTCCAGTTCATCTTAACACCCCTAACCATTTATTGAGGAGGATTAGTTGTGAAAGTAAGCCATGAAGAAGGAAACTTTCCATAGAAGCTGTGTCTAAATATGTATATTACTTCACCTAGTTTAGTTCTGGGAGGAGACACAAACCCATCCTAGGGAGGGCACAGCTAGTATATTCCTAATGTTGGTCCCAAGCCCGGATAAATAAGAGTGTTATGAAGAAAGGAATCTGGCGTAAAATCTATGCCAAAACAAATGTGCGAATCCGTCTGCTGTAGCGACCCTTGGGAACAGGAATCAGCTCCAAGTATCTTCTGCTTTAAAGTTGGAGATTTTAGCATGGGAGTCTACAAAGATTCACTCAGTTTTGGAGGCAGCCTCAAGAGGCCAGTTGTGGAATTACGCTTCTATATTTGCTTCATTTTTCAGCCCTAGAGGTTGCAGCTGGGATAAAAAACACTAAAATTAAATACACTAGTACAACACAGGGATAATATGGCACAGGTGAACTCAATCAAAACAGTTACAGAGCTTCTAATGTAACAGAGAACTTCCTTTCTCTACAGTCTCAGTCGTATATTCTAAAAATGAAGCTGTGGGCTAAACATTTTTCCTCTGGAAATGTTCATATTTCAATATGAGAGCATCTTTTTGGTTTCATGTGGAATTGTAAATTTTTTTTTTATATCTCTGTCTATCTCATCAGAATACACACCTATCCATCTGTCTGAATTTCAGCCAATATTCCACAATGTGAAACAGAAAAACTGTAAAATAAAACAGGAAGCAGAATGAAGAAAGGTGAAGAATAACTCACACATATGCTCTATATGTGTGAGGTATTCTATATGTTGGGCAGAAAATAAGAAACAGCATTCAATAACATAAAGAAGGAGAAAACTGAGGATTGCAGCAGAAACCACAGGCAATTATAACGACAGACTCTGACAGTGAAAGCAAATAACTTTACAAGGGAAAAATAGGACAGCCCCCCCCCCCCCCCACACACACAAAAGTACATTAACAGTGTAATACACCATGACAGTAAATTCATCATTATCAATCTCCATCATGTGCAGTGTAATTATTTTAAAGTGAGACTTGTGGTCAGCATTGTGTCTGACAAGTTTCTCTATCATATTCGCCATTAAATCAAACCACAAACATGAAACGAGCACACCGATGATGATATCCATTTGCGTCCATTATCTTGTAGCGCAAAATGAAGACCAGCTAAATTACAAAGGCAAGGAAAATTTTACCCGAGGCATGTAATTACTGCCTGTAACTCTCCAGCCTTGTTGTAGAATCACTACCATTTCATAAATGCACTATATATGCTCTGCACAGGACTGCTCTTTATCTGCATTTAATTATGCACCAGAGAATAATATAATTAGAGCCATAAGCACTTAGGATTGTTGATGAATGTGAATTGAATAATTGAATAATCTTAATGATGGCTCCAAATTTTATTTGTCAGTAGGTAAGACATTTCTATAAGTGTAGTCCATGTTAAGTTTTAAACTACCAAAGAAATAACTAAAGATGGCAAATGTCAATATTATTAGGGAAAGGTTACATGAAGTCCCAGAGATACAGTATTATTGTCACATAATACATATCAGATACTAGAGATGGACCGATCCGATATTACGTATCGGTATCGGTCCGATACTGACCTAAATTACTGGATCGGATATCGGAGAAAAATAAAAAATGTAATCCGATCCATTAAATATCACGAAAGCACCTCGCAAAATTTGCAACACGCTGTAACTCACCTCAGAACGTTAGCAGTCGGAGCAGTATGCATCACGTGATAGAGCGGCTGTGGCATGCCGGACCTGTCGGTGGTCTGGATAGCATTTGGAGCTTCGCTAGCAACCCGGCATTTCATCTCCGACAAAGTTATCCCCGAGAGAAGTAAAGCAAGTGTGTAAGTCCATCTCTGAATGTTTGTAAAGCATTCCCACGTTAAGCTTAACAAGTGACTGCCTCTCGCTCTCCGGCTGCTACTTCAATCGTGAAACTGCTTAAATGATCAGCTGATCGGCTTTTCTGTCGTGAGTCTCTCTTGTTTGTTTTTGGCCCACTTTGCACCAGAAAGAGGAAACCAGCGGCTGAACAACAGCAGAACGTTTAAGCTTGATAAGCTGTTGTTAGAATTTATTTAATATTACTTTTTACTCCAGGATCTTTTTCTATGTAGCTGACGCTGGTAACTGTGCAGGGGCGGATCTAGCAAAGTTTAGCCAGGGGGGCCGATAGGGCATGAACAGGGAAAAGGGGGCACAAAGACATACTTTTCTTTCTTATTCTCATTTAAAATGTCGAGCTTTTAATAAATAATTATCTGACACCCAAAGTTTTAATTTGATGTAAAATGAATAGAAGTCAATTACTGTATATAGTGACTATTAAGTCTAATATATATACCCTAGTAAGCTATAGTACTTTTTACTTTGGGAAGGTACCATCTGTGCAGTCTGCAATTTTGTTGAAGAAAGATGTTGAATCTATTTAATATTTCTTGAAAAATAATTGATTTCTGTGCATTTTTTTTCACACTGCATCAAATTAAGGTTGATTACGTCGATTAAGCATCATGAGGTGGCGCGTGAGGGGTGGTTCCTTATTTTTTATTTATTTATGTTTGTTGTTGCTGGGAGTTGGAACCCTATTAGTTAGGTTGCTTAATATTTACGCTAAGTACTCTTTAAAATACCAGAATAGGGAGGATGGTGTAGGTCTAAGTTTATTAGATTGATCAGTATTGCTGAACTATGAAATATTTTTTTTGTATACAGGTATAACAGAATAGCTTTAGTGTAGTTGTTGTTTTAAACTTGAGTATGAACTTGCAGACTTGCAAAATGGAGCAAGATATTTTAAAAAACAGTTTTGTTGATTAAAAAAACACTATATCGGATTCATATCGGTATCGGCAGATATCCAAATTTATGATATCGGTATCGGTATCGGACATAAAAAAGTGGTATCGTGCCATCTCTATCAGATACATCTTGATTTTACATTTGAGGATGCAGAATTCATTGCAAAAGGGTTCAGGATCTCATAATGTACAGGAAAGCACATGGTGGTGGGATTGCACTTTATATTTAAGAGCCAATTGAGATCAGAGGTGATTTGACACCAGATGAGATTGAAATGGTTGCAAGTGCATTTACCTACTTGAGACCAACATCAGTGTGTTGTTGTTATAGAACAACAAGTGCAAATATTTTTTTCTGGATATAATTTGTGAAAAATTAGATCAGGTCATGTGTGTGATCTTAATAATAAACTCTAATTTATGGGTGACCTGAATATCTAATGAAATTTACAGAGCTGTCAAATGAAAAATAGGCTCCTATATAGCAAATATTTGTGGATTATCTCAAGTAAATAATGTTCCAACAAGAACATGGCAGAAAAGTGATGGCACAGAAATCTCTAGTTGTATTAATTGACACATCTTAACCAATTACAATGTTGCAGTATCATGGGCCAAAGAAATATCTATACTGTTAGGGTGTAGTGCTAATAATTGAATGGAGCAGCATTTGTTGTCCTTTGTTGTGGGTATAGAACAAACTGCAATGATGCATAAATGTCTTGACTGTTTAGCTGTAAAACAAACAGTTTACTCTTGTGTTTATTGTTGCAAAAAGCCAGTTATTTTGTACAAAAATGTCTACTTTAGTGCAAACAGACATGATTGTTCGACCAGACACGGTACATGGGTACAATTATTTTTTTTTCACCCACAAAACAAATCAATTGAACTAAATTGTGTCAGACTATGAAGGAACGGCATTCACAACCAAAACAGATAACACAAGAAACGAGTAAAATAAAACAAAACAAAAAATCAACTTCAAAACAAAATCTATTTGCCCTGACTCTTAATCACAGATAAAAAAAAAAAATACTGAGACGTTTGGATCGTTGTATGTATGTGTGTTGTAATAATGTATGTTATTTTCAAATGATGTTTTATTTCTCTGTGTAGGCTTTTAACGTGCACTGTCAAAGCGTAAAGGTTTGAGGCCACAGAAAGAACAGCTGCTACATTGCTAAACTAAACTCATATGGCAATCATGACATAAGAGCTACAGAAGAAAAAAATTATGTACAATGAATAGTTAACTTATTTAAAAATGTGTGGACAGCATATACTACAGTGATTTACACATCACACTGAGACAATCTAATTCCATTTAGTTTATTAATTTTTGTGGATATTATGCTTACATGGTGCACCTGACCACGTTTATGCTTAATCAGATTACTGCTAATTAATTGATGTATAGCAAACATGGGCATATGTTGCATTCTGATGCTGGCTGGTTTATTTGACTCTGGGGCAAAATATAATAAAGCTGCTATGTTTAGCCTGCTGTGCCCACTTAATGGCAAATTAAAGGCATCCAGGGTGCATTTGTAAAGAATCAACTGTAGCTGTAGAGTGAAACTGAGCTTAAGATAAAATAACAGAATTTTTTGATGCTCAGTTGCAGTTTACAGGAGACATTTAATCCTGTGTATGATATTTGATTTTTGTGAGTTTTTGAGACCTTTACATCATCAGTGTCAAATTGCACAATAAACCTACCTTTAAGCAACAAATTGAACAATTAATATAAATTCCCTGATGTAACAAAACTGATAAAAACAAAATAAAATTACTTTTTTTAAAGTTTAACAAACACCCAGTTTCAAAAAATTATTTTGCATTGTTTCACAGGGTTAAGATAATGTGTTTCAGCAAGAATTCTGCTCCTTCTCAGAACCTTTTTGCATACTTTTGCGTATCTTTGTTGTAGGATGATTTCAGAGGTACTATAAAAGAGAAAACATATCAGACCTCTTCCTCCTTTTCCTTCTACGTCTTATGGTTATTGACTGTCTACATGACACCAGAGAAGATGCTGTGCAGCTGCTCACTGAGATCATGCTGAATACTGTCTTTGTGAAAATGTGTGCTGAAAAATAGTAGCCTTATAGCCCAAAAGATGAAGGAGCTGTATGGACTAATATTAATTTTTGGGAGTAACACATAATATATAAAATATTGCCAGTCAGACACACTGTCAAACAGTTACATGGTGGCATTTTAAGTGCATTTGCACAGTGCATGTATATGGGTATTACTTGCCTGCTTTGTGGTGTTTTTAGCCACATTGTTGATTTAAAAAAAAAAGTCAGTTTGGCAAACCTCCAACAGAAGTAAATTATTCTGTAATAATGATGTTGTGATACATCCGAGGTTTTCACCTTCGCCACCCCTTTCAGATTTTTCTGCAGCCGCCCCTGGTCACCAGCCACCACCGGTCATTTGTGCACATACCTACCTACATACCGCGCTGCGCGAGGCACATACAGTGCCTTCAAATGCGGTTGCGCGCTTCCACCGCACGGCAAACAAAGAGCGAAAACAGTGAGCATCCCTGGCTGTAGAGTTGCACCTGCAGGAGGGCTTGCTTTGATTCTTTTCTCGGCTGTTTTGTCTCACTTGGATAGGAGGACAGTTTGTGTCTGAGTCCCAAGATGAACCAAACCGCCACCGTATCGCATCAAGTGAAATGCCAGTCTACAAAGGCCATCAAGGTGAGTTGTATGGATTATTCTTGTTCGCCGCGGTGAACTTATTGGTGATTTATTGAACTGTTTGTCGGCAGGAGCTCCGTGACAGCTCCAAACTTCAGTGCGGGTTTGGCGAGCGGGGATGCGCATTGACGCACAGCACTTTGGAGATGGTTAGGGGATATACGCGTGAGCATCCCCGTTACAGCAACATCGAGTTATTAAATAATGTTCCTTTATGAGACATTGAGAAATAAAAGAAAGAAAGATAACAGGACTCCAGTGGCTAGGTTTGAACGAGAGACGTCCAGTTTGAATGCCTTGGATGAAGAGTCACACATTGGCGCAGTGGCGAGATTTCATTCATATCACGTGGTGCTTCTTGTTCTTATTTTGTCTGTATGTGCTGACAGTAAATTAGAGGATATCCCTTCGGACTTTAAGGTGGTTGGTGAGGAAAAAATGTGAACATTTGTGCCTTTGAAGGTGCTTAACTTTACCTGTGCACGGTCCCGGGAGATCATCCCGAATCCCGACCTGTTGTCGGGACAAACAAATTGATTTTAAACCTTCTGGAAGGGGGGGAGTAAGAAGTGCCAGCTCGTAAACGTGAAATCAAGACAGAAAGAAAGAAAGAGAGAGAGAGAAAGAGCGAGAGAAGGGATAGCGGCGTTTTCTTTTCCAGTCACGATCGAGAAACGTCTTCGCTCGGTGGCATCCGCATTGTCTTCGTATAGCGCACCTAAATCTGGGTTGAAGGAGTGTGAAATGTGTGTGTGTCGGTGTGTGTGAGGGGTTGCTTCTCATGCAGCACGCATGTGTGCGCGCGCACGCGCCTGAGTTTGTGTGTGACTCAACAGCTCGGTATCGATTTTGCCGCGGGTTCTGCATCACTTTTCAACCTCCAAGTCCCACCAGAGAAATTTAGCTTGGGGCAAATTTATCGATCCTCCTTCCTACTGTCCCAAAGGCGAGCAATTTAGGAATACAAGGCCGAGTGTTTGGAATTACCCAACTTCAACTTTTGAATGAAACATTTTGTGGAAAAAAAAATTATTTTAATTGAATTCTTGAGGTATTTCACCAGTCTCAGGCAGCCATCATATACTGTGTGCACCTGGTGCCGTTTCCTTCTCCGGGACTGTTGAGCTGAAGCCAACTCTTCGTGTGTCATGTGGCTTTGTGCTGCTGATGGAGCTCAGTGCAGGATGCTCATAAAAGCCACTGTGCTGTGTTCAAAATGAGGCTGCTGTCACGTTTTTTTCTACCTTTTGGAGGAAGGGCATAATGGGATGCACCCAGCTGAGTTCAGGACTGCTCAAAATTCAAATACAGTACTCTAGTTCTTTTAATTTGAAATGTTATCTTCGACAAGACTTTTAATTATGTGGTTGGTTGGTGAAAAAGCAATTTTTCAAATTGCTTCTTCACATACTGGCAACCTGAGTTTAAACATGGTTTAAAGGTACTTACTGTAAATTCAAATTTTTTGTAAATTAATTGATCAATGCTAATCAACGCTCAGATACAAAAATACTTCAGTCTTTATTGTTTTGAAAAGGTATCAACAGAAGTTGAACTACTGTAGGCCTGGGCTGTAGTTACATGTAACACCAGTTACTAGAAAATTCTTCTTTTAGCTTTATTCCCATTCTCTCAAGAAGCTTTGCCTTTTCCCAGGTAAATGCTGTCAAAATATAACTGTTAATTTTCCTTGATAAATAAAGGTTAGAATGACTCAGTACACCATCTAGTGGTCTATACTACTATTGTGAGAAAGTACAGCCAGGCTCTAGGTCAACTTCAGTTGGTGTCTCTTAAACACAACACACAGATATTTTTTTTAAAATAAAGTCAAAACAGTCTTCTATTTACCTTCTGTTATTGGTGTTTAGTTTTTAAAGAATTTTAAAACATGAATTTACAATAAGTACCAATAAAGGAAACTGGTTCACTTGAGTCCTGTTTGTCTGCAGATTTGCTTATGCTTTCTGTCAGTTATTACGCTCAGATTCAGTGCAGAGATCTTGGAAGATTGTGAAGTTTTCTCCATGCTATGAGTCAAATGAGGGAAACCTGGTGCATATAACTGAAAATGTCACTACTTTACCAAAGCTCAGCGATGAACCCAGTGAAGCAGTGTATCTGATATGAGAAGCGTGGTTAGAAAGGCCAGTTCATGCTGCGGGCTGCAGACCGGCACATGGTCACTGGACTTGGTCTTATACCATAACAGGAGGTGTGTGTGTGTGTGTTCATGTTCCACATGTGCACGCTAGAAAGCATAACACCCAATAGCCAGTTTTCTTTGCTGAACTACATTAAAAAAATATAAGAAGCTGCAAGTGAAAGAAATATGTTGGTCTGTGAATACAAACGCTGCTGGATAATTGTCTACAATCCAAATAACGAGTTTGCAAGAAATAATGCACAATACACTGACCGGCATGAGATGGCAAACAAAAAGGGATCAAAAGTGAATTTTCCAAACACCACAGTGGCACAGATAGATGGGTCGAGGTGGTAGCACTTTGATATACCTTTGACACGCCAAAACCAAAGAAGCACAGGTGTTTTAATGATCACAGTGGGATGCTGTACTATTGTGCTTGCTGATTCAGTCTCCACCCAGATCCTGGAGTGCTGGGACTTCACTAAACCGAGCCTTCATCTGTGTGATTAATTAGATTTGCACTTTTCCTGCTATATCCAATCGCACAGTCTAATCACCACACATCCACTGCAGTCTGACATGACTCAGAATTACATAACATAGTCTAACTGAAATTGAGATCACCCCTATCTGGCACACTGGGCACAAGTGGAGTACAGCACATACACCAGTTTATTTTTCTCAGCATATGCACTGTTGCTGTCAGGTCATGCTGGGTTGGACACAAGAGGCTGGACACAATTCCTAACAACACAGTAATGCTAGTTGGCGTGGATGTACGAGGCATTTTCAGGATTTCTTGGAGTGGCGCAGACCAAAATAAAAGTAGAGGGCCCTCAAGAAAATCAGAATATTTGATTACAAGTAAGTATATTGGAGAAGCAGGGTATATTATCGATTTAGTCTTCTGAAAGTGGTGACACTGCTGCAAACGGTAAACACAATTCTGGGCTTTTTAGACCTTGTACAAAACACTTGTGGGGTTGTTTTCTGGGGTTGGATTTAAACATTTTTAGCTTAGTTTTAACTGACAATACAACATTTCACATTAAGAGGTTTGATACTAGAGTGTCATAACATACCTCCACTTATATCATGCATTTTATTCACTCATGCAGCCAGTCAGACTGGAGCCACCCATCTTTTCCATTTGACTTGAAGTATCTACAAGCTGTCACTAGGATGGGGAGGGTCATTTAGGAGTCACTCACTGATTTAAACCAATCAGGATTGATGAATGTAATCAGAAAGTCATCTGGTGTTTGCAGCCAGTGCAAAGTAAACAGAGTGGGCAGGCGTTCAGCTCACTTTAATTTGTTCATATTGAAATACAGTCTGAAAAGAAGAAAAGGAAAGATTGAATGTTTAATTTATGCTACCATGAGTGTGTCCATTTTTGGAAGTATTTGCCTACAGAGAGTCTACGGACAGGGGTTTTCAACCACTGGAAACATGCTTACATGCAGTCCTCCAAACTACATGGTACTCAATGTGGGTGATGTTTTGCATCAGTTGAATGCTAATTGGTTGACAAGTAGGCTGGAACCGGGAAGGGGGAAACAGTGGAGTTCACCAGGAATGGGAGAAGAGAAAAAAATCCCCAAACACCCCAGATTAAAAACAAACAAAAAAATGGAGCATGAGAAGAACACACAGGATTTTTTTTTAATTCGATAAAGATTATGACCTGCTTCACACCATCAGAGGTTTTGTTGTGTCACTTGTGGTCTGTCACTCAGCAATAATTGGCAGCCATATGCATCTTTACATTGTATATATACACTTTATGGATGCAGCTTGCTAACTAAGCTTGCTACAGTCTGTAGATAACCCATCACTCCATCTTATTCTCTAATTATCATGCAGTTTGGCTCTAACAAAACAAAATGGTGGAAGCCAAGGGCTAATAATGAGGCTTCAAAATGTAGAGCCTGCAGAGTAGTGAGTGAAATCATGGTAACCTTTGCTTTGTACATCTGTTATATACAGTCCTCAGGCATAGCTAGTAAATGTGGGCTGTTTAGATTCTGTTAGTGTGTGTTATAACGTTAGTTGTTCTAACTAGGATGACTCAATGGCTACAAAGTTCACACGAGAAGATGAGAAGATTCACCCATATCTTCTGTTGCATGGAGAGCTGCTGTGTACGAATGCCCTGATGGTTTGCGGGAGAATCTGCTTTCTGAACGTCACCGAGCAATGCTTTTCTCTTTTCACACTTTCCCTTTCTTTGTTTCTTTGGGAGATTCTGAGCTGAGGCAGCATTTACGCTCTTTATTGTTTAAAACCGCTGCACATTATAACAGTGGTGAACAACAGCCCGGAGTGTCAGACACCCCGAGGCATCTGCTCCAGATCAGCTTGATGCTCTTTGCTTTCACCTCTCAATGAACCTGTCTCTATAATCAGTGAAACAAGCAGGGATCATAGACAGGATTAAGTACTCCAGAACTCATCTGTGTTGCGCAAACCTCGCCATCTAATCTCTCCCATGTCTGACCCCCGTCGAGTGGCACAGAGGTCTTAACGGCTTTTTATCATCCTCTTAAATGTGCCCTCTTTGTAACATGGCTGTGTCCTTATGCCACGAGCCAAGATAAAAAAAAATCCAATTAGGAATGAGGCAGCAGATTTTTCGTGGGCCTTAGATCCTGTGGTCTCACCAAGTTTAACATGGCTGGCTAAAGCTCGTGCCATCAGCGATCTTTGGAAGTGTCAGGTCCACCCACATGCAGGCTGCAGTTATAAACCGGGATTGTCAGAGAGGCAGGGAGCTGTGTCAGTGCTCCACTCCTGCTGCATACATCAGTGTACAAGGTCGTAAAAAAGAAGGCGCTATATTTCTCCGGCTGTGCTGTTACACCGTGGACTTGAACTAACTTCACTCAGCAGGGATCTCGACAGAAAGTTTGGGCAAGAGTGACAGTTTTAAGTAAGTGCCAAAGGACTGAGTCTCTTTCTCTGAAATCCCAATTTTAGGATACTGTTTCATGATGACAAGATAAAGTAGATCTGAGTGTGAGTGTGCAGCTGTATCTGACACCCACTACCTTCAAGCCATTTATAGTCACATCACTTATGCTTCTTGAGTGACAAAAAGCCTGGAACTTAAAATTAAAGTGACACGAGTCTTTAAGCTGTGTGCACAAACAGTGTCTACAGTAAATAAGAGTCTGCTGGATGAAAACATCAGCCTAGAGAGAAAGATGACTGAATAGAGTTTCTGAGCCACAATGCATGAAACTCTTTATGAAAAATAGACAAAAACCTGTAAATGTCTGATATTCTGAACCTACACACTGATTTCTGTCACACATATTGTGTCATGCACTGTGATTATTAAGTTCTAAAGTACTCCCATAAAAAACTAAGCAATACCTGATTGAGATTTGAACAGTTTCAAGGTCATCTGCAGTCTGTTTCCAGCACTGGTGCTAATGTCAGATTGTTTCTGGTGCGCACAGTGAACTTGGATCTGATTCACCTTCTTTTGGCTTGTGGTGTTTGGCTTTAGGTTTGCAAACAAAGCCCAAGCCACATCACAAGTATGAGCTGATTCTGAAGCTCAGCTGTTTTAGAACCGCACATCTGTCACTGACCAAAGACATTCAGAAATAAATTTCAATCTCAGATAAAAAAAAAAAAAGATAGTACTGTGCAGCAATACAGACTGAGCCACGTCTTATTTCTTTATTTTTTGCATGAAAATAAAATATTGCTGCAACAGTTTATTGAAATGTATACGCGTCAGTGGAAACGCAAAGTTTAAAAGTTGATAGGAGCTTGAAAGTCAATATTTCGTATGACCACCTTTATTCTTTAACACAGCCTGAGCTCTCTTAGACAGCTGTCTTGTAATTTCTTTAAGCAGTCTTCAGGAATAGTTCTCCAAGCTTCTTGAAGGACATCCAAAGCTTTTCTTTGACTGTTTGCTGCCTTTTGTGCCATCCTTCATCAAGCTATTGTTGCTATATACCTTCAGTATATTTATGTCTTTTAAACTATGTTCTCTTTTTGTACTTGAATCATTCACAGGTCAGTGTTAAGTGGCTTTACTAACAAACAAACTAAAAACAAGATACAAGGACTGGATAGAAAATATGTGTAAAAGCAACCACTGTCCAAAGAAAACCTTTGAAAGACCTGGGAAGTCTGGAAAAATATTGCACAAGGCCACTTTAAATATTGCATCAAAGTCTGGCTCCTTGAAAGTAAAATAAAAAAAAAAGAGGGGTGGCTCCAGATGTTTGCACAGCACTGTCATATCTTCGGGTCCATATTTGACTGGGCTGTCTCTTTAGAGAGTTAATTTCATTGCGGCTTACCAGTTTTTATCGACTGCAAATTGCAATGATGAGTCTCATTGTGAAAATCATTATTTGGAACGCAACCCCAGTGATATTAAATCACTTGCTCCACATTACACCGGCCAAGTGGAGGAAAAAAACGTTCAGCATAGTCTGTCATGTCAACCATGAATACTGTCTGTTCTCAAAATAGTTTTCATTTCCCCACTGGAGATATATTGGGAGTTTAAACACTGACGTGCTTTGATCCAGCTCACACAGCGCCCCATTTCAGATAAAGTACTTTGACAAGTTCTTTTGCTGCAGCTGAAGTGAAAGCCAGTCCGATTTTAAAGATAAGTAATGAGGACATTGTTGAGACGCTGAGCAGTAATCAAACTCTGGCTTAAGTTGGGGAGGGGGGGTCTACTTCAGAGAAGTCATTGAACTGTTTAATGTGAAACTTGTCTATCTTTCATAGTGTCTGCCTTCCATGTGAAAAGCCAAATCCCAGCAGATGTTCCATTTATTCAACAGTTCAAGTGATGCTGGCTCGATTACTGCTGGTTGCTCTGTATTGCATAATGTGTTTGTGCTTTGAAAGCTAGACAATTACCAAATGATTCAGAATATTCACAGAGACTAGAAACAAAAACAAAAATGTTTCTTGGATAAACAAAATATCAAATTCCAAAACATCTCACTTTCAGTTACATTTCACATTAAATATACACAACAGCATGCACAGAATTTCCTTCTGAGCTTGCATTTCTGCCTGGAGCATTGTTTGCAGTCACTCCGCCAGCAAACGGCACCGACGGCTCTCATCTCAGTAACTCAGTACCATGGATGCTCGACAACTCAGCCAGCAGGTTATTGAACCTGCGAGGCGTTCCCCTGTTCAGAAGATATATCACATAAACAGTCTTTAAAAACTGCTCGGGACCGGCTCGCTCTGCGCGTGATAGATTGCTGGAATCAGTCTCATAAGAATGATTGCATTGGCTCTTGAGTCAGTGAGTCTATAAATTACAGAGCTATGCCAGCTGATCTCAATATATTCTCCCCTCCGAGTACACCTCTCAGTCCCCAGCCTCGCTGAGGAATACAGCATGTGATAGATGTGTCCCTAATTTGTTTTGTGGTTGAGACATGTCTGACACTCATTTGCATAAGAGTGTTTTCTCCTGAGAAACTTTATTTGTCCCTGTAAAGAAAAAAAAAAGGGGGGGATAAAATAACATTTATAATTAAACTCGCACTCATGGGACCTATAGAGTGTTTAATGATGTGTTATGACCTCAAACTTGAATATCTCATGAGCAGCTCTTAACAGAAATCGTTTTGTTTTGTTTTGTTATTGCAGAAAAAGCAAAAACATGCTGAAAAACTTAAGGATGAAAGAGTGAAATGAGTAAAAGATCTTCCCTGAGCCAGAGAGGTTTTCTTGGAGGTCACATTTTCCAAAAAGAGCTCAGTGTTCTTGGTGATTAATGGTTTCAGAAATTAAATGTTTCTCTTTTGAAAACACAATCAGAAAGATTGAGTTCACTCATTCTCAGTTTCTTCTGAGTTTAAATGTGTGCTAGAAATGAGAATGCAGTGCAAGAGAAAATACCATTTAGAGACTTCATTAAAACAAAAAGTTTCACAGTTTTTTTTTTTCCAATAATAATCTTCCATTATTCCTGTAAATGTATTTATGTGTCTGTAAGATGAATTAAAGTCAGTCTGAGAGATTATCTCAGGGCCAAATAGGCTTTACAGCCCGCTGTGCAGTCAAATTAAAAGCCATAGATATATCATGAAAGTGAATCTTGAGGTGCAGTGTGAGAGTAACATAATGAGGGAAAACACCATCGCTGCACAGAAAATTATACAAATCTTTTTAGTGGTAATGATCATCTGCAATATTAAAGAAAGTACGTTTTTGTTGGAGTGGAGAATGGCAGGTGGGATGTCATGTAACGGTTTGGTGATTAGGATGCAGAAAATCTTTAGATTTACAGATCTAAAGTGTCTAAAGTGGAACCCATATGGCGGTAAATTCTTTTTTGATGCTGTATGAAAACTCTCCATAAGGCAGACTGTAGGTGTTCATATCCCACAGGTGTTGTTTGTTTTTGTTTGCTTTATTATTTTCATCCTTTGTGCTGTCTCCATATGGTTGTACCACATGCTTTCGTCTTATCTGGCTGTCCCGTTTTTGTTTTTTTGGAAGAAATGTTTGGAAACATGGATCTGACTTTGTGTTATTTGTGTTATCATCAACTGAAAGCAAACTTTGCAGTTAATCCCTATGTTAAATATAACATGCTGTAGAACAGGAATGGCAGCATTCTCAGACATGTAAATGTCACTTTCTTATAGTGAACATGTTCTGCTTTTCTTTTCTTTTCTGTCACACATTTATTTTCCAATTCTACTCATATTAAACATAAGAAACGTAAATATTAAAACACGAGGTTATTAACAGAACACTATGTACTCCTGGGAAAAACTAAGTACAAGTACAAGTTAGTAGCAGACAGGTGATACTAATCAGGGGCTTTTGATTAACTGATTATCAGTAAGTGTGCATACATCTATAAAAGCAAATGCTTTAGCAGTTTCTGTTCTGCCGCATTGAAGTATGTTGACACAAAGCCACACTCTTCCCAGCAAATTTACCTTAAGGTCAGATCGTTCAAGTTAATCAAGCCAGTAAAATGAACTGAGGCAATAAAGAAGCGGTGATACGTGTGTTCTCCTGACCACTGAAATAAAAGTTATGGCCGACGCCCTATTCATTTAGATGGGTGATTCAGAATAACTGCACAAACAGGGTGCAAAGATGGCCAGAATAAAGCTGGAGTAGCGGTTTGGATAATGCTAAGAGAATGGGCTGTTACATCTATAAAGGTAAGTCCAATAAACAAGCTATAACTACCATCATATCAGTCACATGTTTTTCTTTTCTTTTTTATTTCATACCACTTGCAGCTATTTTCTATTAAACCACTCATAAGCAACATTACAGGGAGATGCAGCACAGTCACTTAACACTTAACATGATCACAAGAACATTTTACTCGCTATATTGCCTTTGGGATTTCTTAACTGAAGATATTTAAATTTGAAAAGTATTGTATTTGAAAGTCTAAATCCACCATTATGTTCCCCAGTAAGAACCTCATAAGCAGTTTATGATGTCCATTCTCATACAAACCAGATTTGGGCTCAAGCACACATGGCTGGAACTGAGAAGTTTCCATTTCAAATCAAGAGAGAAAAATAGTGCTTGTGGTTACTGCGTCCTCCTCTTACTGATGAAAGAAACTATGTTCTGCTTGGCAAAAGATGGAGCAATCAGAAGAAGGTGGGCTTTTGGAGAAGGGCCTTCAGAGTTCCAGGATACAGTAAGATAGATATGAATTATATTGAGCCATGAATCATGCTAAGCTGCTGTAGTAGAGTTGATTTGAAGCTGGAAATGAATACAATGTTTCCAGTACTTACTATGTTCATGTTAATTTTTCATACACAAGATTATGTATGAATGAATGTTTGAACCTGATCCAGAAGGGACACATGGAAAACCTACTGAAACCTGATATGAATACATTAATTTTCAAAAAAAGAGAAACCTGATCTGAGTGAGACCAAAGCACAGCCAGACCCGATATTCAAGGATAATTGGACTTAATCCTTCATGCAGTAGACCAGAACAGATGCTTACATAATGAGCTAATA
This sequence comes from Astatotilapia calliptera, assembly GCF_964374335.1. Classification (NCBI taxonomy): domain Eukaryota; kingdom Metazoa; phylum Chordata; class Actinopteri; order Cichliformes; family Cichlidae; genus Astatotilapia; species Astatotilapia calliptera. The sequence continues at coordinate 29,707,310 of NC_137437.1, forward strand.
TGAAATCATGGAAACTAAAACAATTCATTTATATATTTCAAAGACGAAACTGCCAGACCTTCAACACCAGATGGAATAATCATCTTTTAACATTGATAAATTATAAATGAAGTCCTCATTATACATGAAAGAAGATTATATGGTCTATTTGGATCCACACAGGTAAACTGGTGCCTGGCAGATCTGTGGCAGCAAAACGAAAACCATTTCTTGAACATTTTCTACATTTAAAAACAGGGAGCTGACCTGAGATCCAGTCTGATTCAGGTGTCAGGTTGGGTTGAAAACCCCTGAAGACCTGTACAGTGTTGTTGCATCAGTGCAGTGAACCAAATCAAATTTTGAGAGGGGATTTATGAAACTTTCAAAAAGCATTTTCAAAATATGCATTGCACCTTTCAAAACTGAGAAATTGTGTCATAAGTGTGAATTTCTTTCAAAAAAATCCCAGTGAAAAATCAATATATGTCAAGAGGAGCACACAAGAAAAAAAAGAAGAAGAACCATTTCAGATAGATCCAGATCTTTCAGTTTGAACAAGACGTACATAAGTACACACAGATGTGAGAAGACCATAAAATCTGTGTAGGCTGAAGTGAGTGTGACTTGTAAAAACAGATAAATGCTGAATCCATGAATTACAAAGGAATTCATCGTAGCTTGCAGTCTATGATGTTGGAGCAAAAATATAATTATATATTATATATAATAATTAAATGTAAATATAATAAACTGATGAACTCAGACACTAAACTTACCAGGAATTTCAGGGCACCTTTAGCTTTAGGCTCAATATGAAAAGTGAAAAAATCCCTCTTTCAATTCACCATTCTTTTTTTCTCCAAATGTTCTTTTCTCTAGTCAAAGTCTGATGCCTAAATTACCTGAAATGCAGAGTTCATCCCCATCCCTATTTTGTGGCTGCCTCCGGAGTGTTCTTTTTGCTTTAAAGCGGTCAGGATTCTTATAGTTATTGTTGTGTGAGACCTTCTCATCCTTCTATGTGCATATGTGGAGGCAGAGACAGCAGCAGCAAGACCTCAAATATGAAAATGATTAAGACAGAAAAAGTACAAAAAGGAGGAGATGTGAAGGTGTGATGTGAAGGTTGCTGAGTAGCAGATGTAGAGGAATGGTGGGAAGTACAAGACATCTTAAATAGAAAAACCAAATGGATGTGTGGTAAGAAAGCAAGCACTGAGATACACTGGATTAATCTATTCTTTGTGACCTGCCAGAATTAACTCTATCATTAAATGCAAACAATTTTATCCAATTCAAGGTTGTAGGGGGACTGAAGCCTATCACTGCTACCATAGGCCAGTTATACACACATATCAGTCTGTCACAGGCTAAAACAGAGACAAACAACCATTTCCACCCATATTCACACCTTTAGGAACTTCAGAATCACCAGTTCACCTAACCCCATTAACTGCATGTGTTTGGACTGTGGGAGGAAGCCATGGAACCCAGAGAAAACCTCAGCAGATTCAGGGAGATCACGCAAAGATCTCAAGGACCTTCTTGCTGTGAGGCAATAATGCTAACCACTGCACCTCCATCTTGATCGTTGCTGTATTAAATGTGTTGAGTTTCAGGTGAATTTTTAGACCTGGTATCACTTGATTGGAAATAAGAACAACCCTAGGTTTCTCTTCAGCACTGATGCCAGGCTGACAAAAAGTCAGAGTGCTGTTGTCTGTTGTCTAGTAATGACTTTGTGAATTTATTTACAAATAAAAAACTATTAGACAAAAAAATTAATTTGAACATCTAACAGATGTAAAATTATGTACATTAACTTTCAATATCATTGATATTTAATTAGACTGTTTTTTAAAAACTTTTAAATCTCAAGGTGGTTTACTGCTGGAGATTACTTCCTGTTATAAGGGAGTTTTTCCTTCCCACTGTTGCCAAGATGTTTCCTCACATGGGGTCATATGATTGTTAGGGTTTTCTGTTTTCTTTGTATTATAGTAGGGTCTTTAACTTACAATATAAAGTACCTTGAGGCAACCGTTGTTGTCATTTGGCGCTATAGAAATCAAATGTTTCCAGTTGGAAATGTTAAAAAAAGAGAGAAAAAAATGCGCCTTCCCTCTTGAGTCAAAATCATTGGTTTCTCTGCAGTAACTCCGTCAATGAACAGCATGCTGTCTCCTAAAACGGTTTTAATGCAGTTTTGGTAGCTCCAGGCACAGAAACCACATTTTAAAGTTCCAGGAAAGGATATCTTAAATTAAATTTTTGTCCAGTTAAACATACATATTTAATTTATATGTGTATTTATTTATTCTTATGTTGAAGTACTTTTTACAGTAGGATTGGTGAACCTGCCTATGGGTCACCACCTCAACACAATGACCTGTAGTGGTGTCGCGTAATTACACTCTTCCATCTTAAGCTGTTTGTCAGTCAGAATGCATCTACAGATACCTTGAGTTGAAATACATCTTTGAAAAACAACAAACATCAGATTTTCAGGTGATACTTCTTAAAATTTCACTTCATCTTTGCAGCACGGAGGAAAAAGAACAAATCTTTTCTTTGTCGAGGTAAAAGGTGAACAGGAGAAAGTGGATTTTGTCAGCAGATGATGAAAGGCTTCTTGTCGGCTTCTGGTTGGATTTGCTCAGCAGTGTTGACGTTGGACTTTACAGAGCTGTTGTGTTTTTGGAGTTGGGAGATAATAATTAGGGGAACAGCTGGCAGAGTGAATCAGAGGAGAACTTTTTGAAGTGAGGTCACGGCCTGGTGAGACCTCGTGCAGAGAGGAGGGAGCAGCCGCGGTTCCGGCTTTTTCTTGTTAACAGTGAGATTTGATGTGTTAGAGATTTGTGCAACACCACTGGCACCACAAACGCTGCTACTCCAGCATCCCTGCTGTATAATTAGGACAATTCCACCCTTGTGTTGATCTGAGGATTATGCTATAACTGTTTGACCCCATGTTTCTAATTTTTAAATAACACATAAAAGAAAAGAGTGTTTTCAGTTTAAATAAATAATTTCTTTACACACTATTTTTAATGCTGTTCCTGGATACATAATAATATAGAGTCAAACAGCAGCTTTTTCTCCAGGGGGCTGAAGAGTGAGTGTGTGTGCGTGTGTGTAAAAATAAAAAAAATAAAATAAAAAAAGCTGTTTGTTGTTTTAATGTTTTGATGAAATTATACTTGAGGATGAGCCCAGAAATAACCAACCACACTGCTGTGAGCACATTAGTATGTCAGCCATATCGCCCATTTCCTTTGCAAAAGCAGTGAGCCCCCTGATGGGCGAGAACAAAATCCAAATGTTTTTATTCTAATCAGCAGCAGGACACCAACACCAAAGTGTGTCTGGGCTGATTTGCAGCTATCACAACCTCTTCTTGAATGAAGGTGGCTGTCTGATGTTGCACATATAGTGAGTCTGTGAAAAACAAAAACAGGTGTGGGTTTTATGGTAGGTGTAGACAGAGGTGGTGATATTAGTTGTAGCTCAGATGCTAACTATAGCTACCAAACCAAAACCAAGTCATTATTTCCATCACCTGTAGACACTGTTGGATTGCTGGTTTTTGCTTGGAGGGATTTTTAGAAGCAGAGAAGTTTATTTTAAAGATATTTTCAAAGAAATGACAGCTATGGACCCTTTTAGGGACTTTTAGCTTAGTGTTTTCTTTTCAGTCTCCCTGCTCATCAGCACTCTTTTCAACATAACAGACAGCTGTTAATTTAAAAAAATAGTGTTCTCACTTTCTCTTCTCCAACGAACTCTCCTGTTTACAGTGGTGCAGTTTTTACCTTTCTAAAAGCCCCAGCTTACCTCCCCAACAGGTTGTAGCAGGTCAGCTCCAACCAAGATCCAGCTTTTAGATTAAATTGCTTAATAAGAAGTTGTAAGGAAGAGAAGTGAACCCCAGAGAGTGGCTGACTAACTGGTTTTCAGAAACCTGTCAAATATGCTGATGCTTGAGATGAAAGCAGAAGGGGATGTTAGCCACGACAATAGTCGATGCTCACAAAGTTCGTATAAGCACACAGAACTGTCTGGAAATCCGTTGGACAGGGGACTGGTGTTCATATTTTGCTGCATTTCCACCCCTTGCTTTCTAAAGCTTTTACTTATGCACCAAATGTACTTGATAAAGTTTAGATCCAAACACTAGGATTGGGAAAATGTTGTAATTTGGGTTAACTTATGGTCCATAACAGCATTATTAGCAAAGTTAACTGGATTCAATTCTGATGTTGAGTGTTCCTGTTTAAGCATCCATATGTGGCATACTGGAAGTTAAGTTTACACTTAAATTTCATTGTTTTTGACAAACAAGGAGTCTGTAAGGTGCTCATAAGTTAATGCAGTTAATTGCATGCGGACAACTTTCTCAGGCTTTTAAACGCAATGCAAGATGACTGAATTACATCAAGTTATTTTAGTTTACAGTTAAGTTTAGTTGCCAGTTATCCCTTCCATCCATTCATCCAGTCTGAGCAAAGATACCCAGACACATGTATGTGTGCATGTGTGTGTAACAGGTGTTACTGGCCTGGCTGTGGGCAGAGCTCAGCAGTCAGGCGGGAAACCATCTGTTTCACAGCTTGCCAGCAGTCTGTCCAGTGGTTTTCAGCCTCTGAACTCTGCCAGGTTTTGATGTTTAAAGCTGAGGGGGACATTTGTGGTGTGGGTACATGAACCAAGAAGAGGGCAGGTGCCAAACTAGTGGTGATGAGAAGTTTATCTGTTGCCTAGGACTAAAGAAAAGGACCTTTCTGATATTGAGTTACTGAACGATGACAACCTGTGGCTCTCATGCCTTAGGTAGAACAAAGTATGTTATTTGTGATCATCAGGCTGCTGATGCAATGCATTAATTTAACATCTTTTTTAAAACAGCACTTATCTTTTCCTACCTTCAAAGTTCCACTCTTTTCATCACTCGACAGCTGTCAAACACTCTTGAATGTATCTAGTTAAAAGACGCCTTGTTCAACTGTTCTTTCATCACGTAAAACATCTGAGACTATTTCGGCATAGCAGTAAATATGTTTACCCAAAGCTTGATATTAAATTTCATGGTCTTATTTAATGAAGCACTCTAAAGTTCTATTTCAATGCACATTAAAATTCACTGAGAATGCAGAATGCTTAACTATTCCTTTTAAGCAGTAGCATTATGTAAAGGTCACATCACATTCACAAGCGGGATATGTGTTTCCCCGAAACACTTCCAGCAATACACTTACCCAAATGGTATGTCACATTTTGTTGTACTTCATCTGGAGTACAATGTTCTCAGTAGATGCATGTGCTGTGAATACGCTTTTGCAGGAATGTTTATTAACAGTAAAGACTTACTCTCCCAGAGAGATGATGCAGTGGGAAAGAAAGCTGAACCACAGGAGACGAACTGGCATTAGTATGTGTTGTCGTCCTGATGTTACTGCAGGTATGACCAGCTAAGGGCCACCTAACTCTGAAAGGACTGTCTCCTGGTGATAAAAGACATTTCGAAAGGTTTTATTCAGAATGTTAGTGTGGACCTAAAAGGCATTCAGTGACATTTCAAAAGTAGTTTTCTTTAGTACTTTAGTTCTGGCAGGTAGAAAATATTCCTTTCATCTATATTTTAGAAGATGATACTGAGAAAAAAATTTGTAAATGTCGAGTTATCCCTTTAGGACAGAATATTTTAAACATAAATTGATATCATCTCCCAAAGTATAATGCAGAAACCAGAAGAATAATAAAATGCGAACTGGAAGAGAGTTAATTGTCAAATCATAATTGTACTTGTTTTTGTCAAAATAGCCTTGAGAAATAGACAAATAGGAGTATATGCTATATTAGAAATCGGTCTGATTTCATGAAAACATCTTTTTTTTTTCCTATAATGTCTGGGTTGTCTAACGCTCATATTGTAGTGCTTTTGGTCTTTTCTTCATAACGAGGTACAGAGCTAGGGTTTGCAGAGTCTGCAGAAAGTGGTGCAAATACCTGTGAAGAGCCTTCATAATGCAGACCACGAAGGTCTTAATGGGACAGAGCTTCAAAGTCTCTGCATCTCTATGTCAGCCAAAGACATGGACTTCTGGGTCTAAAAACTGAAACCAGCACAGAAGTCCTTTAAATCTGCATTCTATGTAATGGCCACCAGAGGGCAATACCTGTAGCCGCCCCTTTCAAGTCGCATTCGGTTTCAAAACATTAAAATGTGGATGATAGACGCTCTCATTTCAAGGCTTTGAAGTGTGGGCTTTAGAAACCAGCAGATGACGTCATGTAGACATTAGGATTGGACTGCTTTTGTTGGCACCTGTATGCTACATGCTTATTTAAGAAGTTTAAGAATTTAGACAAGGGTAGAAATGAAGATAATAACTGTGCCAAGATTGTTACACTAAATTCTTTTATAGTGAAGTTGACAGTTTAACACAACACCAAAAGTAATGTCATAGGCTGATAAAAATGTTAGGTCAGCTAGTCAGCAATGTTTTGTTTTATATATTTGGTGTGTGTGTGTGTGTTTTAATTATTAAAGCATTCTTCCCCTGCTTCCATGTAGCCAAGATGGCTATGATTCAGGGTGAGAAGTGTACAGCTTTCAATGTTTACTGTAGGGTGTCTGTGGTGCTTTTGGGGACATTATAATTCTTTGAAACAGATCAGAAGATTTGGATGTGTTATGTGGGGACCTGGAGCAGGTACTCTGAAGTAGACATTAAGAACAGGCCACAAAAATGTGGTAAGTAGGGATTTCATGATTTTCAAATATCTGAATACTGACCGACTTAAAAAAACAAAACAAAACCCACAAACAATTTTTGCAGCTTCTCCTTGAATGTATGTTTATTTTATTTTTTAAAACCTTTTTTACCATTTGCAATCCAGAAAAACAGAAGATGTTAGAATCTACCACATGCTGCGGTGTGGTGAGATTAGATGCACCATCTGGAGAATGATGCAGGCCATGAAGGTTCTGGAAACCAACCAAACAAAAAAAGATGTCTATTGTCTAGTGCAAACTCCACAAACCCCACAATACTACAGGTATGACTGTCATTTTAGAGATTTCAGGAGTAAAAAATATTCAAATAGTTCCCTGTAAATCTCAAACAGCATTTATGTCTGAAATGCCCATCTTTACTGGTAAGCTCAGCTCTTTTGATGTGTAAGATCTGAGCTCCGCAGATTGCTTGCTGAAGATTAAGGACATCTAAGTAATTTATTTTGTAACTGATTTCTCACTAAGCCTTGCGATCACTCCTGGGAACGAAACTACTTCAACAGAGACGGTAAAAACATTGATTTTGGTATAGCATGTGAAATTCTTTTGTAGCTGAGTGTTTAATCGACAGCAGGGGGATCAGTGGAGGATGATGTAAGCAGTAACACTGTTGCCTCAAATAAAAACAAGCTTCGGTAGATGAACAGGGGGAAAATATTCTGCCTGAAAAACTTTGTTCAAGAACTAATATTTATGTTTGCAGGTCAGGTTGCATTCATCCACATATAACGACTGAACCTGCAACAACGTTATTTATTTTCGGTGGTGATTAGCGATGTTTTCAGGAAACTCCTGACCTCCCACAGTCAGGACTTAAAGTGCAGGCTGCTGGTCAAGGTAGAGCTGATAACCTGCGGCACTATCTGACGTGATCCTTTTCCTCTTGGGGGTCTGTGTGGGAGAATGTCTTGCTTCGCTCTGCTCTCGGCTTGAAAACAACAGATTTGATCTGTCCAACTGTACCCACCATCTGCTGAAAGGTTGTACTTTAAACAGAATATAAGATGAACAGTGTTTTTGTCCCAGTGATTGTTATAGCTGCACCTGGTTGAGGAGGCTTTAGACAAAGAAATGTTTCAACACGGAGGACAGCTGCTCTTGTGGAGGGAAGTCCTTTAAAAAACCTTTACTTTGGAACCGGGGTGTTTTTGTTCTGTTACCCTTGTTCATTTGCCTGAGAGAAAAGGTGTTGATTAGTGTTGCACTTTGACATCGGTGTGTGAAAACCTGGCCAATTAATAGTGTGTATGAAAACTGTACTCCCTTCAGTGTGAAGGTTTTTCTTTCATATTTTTTAATAACTTAAATAAAAGTTGATAGATCCATTGGCAGGTTTAGATTTGTTTTTAATTATTTTTGCAAAGTTACATTACATATATGTATGCTTGGAATGCTTCCACCAAGTCACAATTTAGGGCTTAGGTTTGTCTGCTTTTTAGCCACATGCTAAAGAAGCCTGGTTTCAGAAACTAAAAGATATTTCTTACATGTATTAGGTTTTCTGTCGCACTACATGTAAAAGGGTAAATAATGGCCCAAACCTAGTAATTAAAAAAAAGGGACAAATCCCTTTAGCGGTGGTAGTTATTATCACAGTTTTGTATTATGGAGGAGGTTGGGGTAGATGGGTGGCACAACAGGCCGAGTCTCTATATTACAAATATTTTTTGTTTTTTGACGGTTTTTCTAACACTAATCAAGTTGTTTCTGTAAAGTAAACCCAACTAAACTTTTAACACTTGTAATACCCACATCATGGAAAGGATGGTTTATATTTGGGTTATCTCCAGACATGGCAAGCTAATATTAGTTGTGTTTTAGTTTAAGATCACATTACATATGGTCTGTAGGTTGTAAAACTAGTGTAATGGACAACAAGTGCAGATGATGATTTTTGACTTATAACTAGACATTTGTCAGTACCCTAAAGCTTAATTAAAGCAACCTTTTACCAACCCCTTTAACTTTTTTACTTTTCTAACCGGCTAAGAGGAATGTGGTGTCAGTGCTTCCAGGCACCTGCATGTAGAATACATTAAGAACGTCTTGCAGTCCCAGTCTGGATATTCACTGAACAAAATAGCCTGGACTGTGAAATGAATGTATTCCTCATTGCCTTTGCAGTGGCCTCAGGCTGCCAAAGAACTCTGGGGAGAGAGAAAGGAGTTATTGCTAAAGTGTGTTATGTTCATGCTCTGCGCATTTGTATGTATAAAGTGCTGTACTGATGTGCCTGAGGAGGAAGCCAAAGCTCATCCCTGTAACACAGTAGAAGGGAGGGAGGAGGTGTCAACACACTAATGAACGGTTGTGTGCTACTTTATTCACGACTCCAGTGTAGTGACACAGCTGCAATAATAGGGACAGCACATAATGAGTTGAGTAGAATAAACAGAAAAGTGCACTCGCACATAACCACATACAAACTTGCACACAGAGTTGTACACACTGCAGAAGAGACTGTCTTCAAAAGACCGTCGAGAAAGAGAGCCGCTGGCCCCTATTGGCTGCCAGAGGTAGTGACCGAGAGTTGGAAAAATTCAGCTGGAATGATTTCAATTATTTAATGCGGTGGCTTTGAACTTTCTTTTTTGTTCTTGACTTTCACTCACTGAACCTACAAGGCCTTGGCATGATGGATATTTTTAAATATGTATTGTAGTGGTGCTATTCAGTACTACGCGCACTTTTGGACAGGATTACAAAGTACTTCAAACTGTTTTAAGTTCAAACTGTTATAATAGCTATGGCAAGTGAAAGTACTGTTAATTGGCTCTTTTTCGCTCAGCCTTATTAGATTAAGTTTAGTCTGTGTCATTGGTATCAAGAGCAAAAAGCCAACACAAAACCAACCAAATATATGTGCTTCAGTCTCACTTGCAAACCACCAAATGTTTTCTCATTTACAAAGAAATGAACTTTTCATGGTAAAGAGACAGAAATCAACCAAAAATCCAGAAAAAATGGATTTTTATACATCCATTTGTATGTCACTGAGTGAAATAAATATTTTATCCTGTAAAACAGGGGTGGGGGAACTCCAGGCCTCAAGGGCCGGTGTCCTGCAGGTTTTAGATGCGTCATTGATCCAACACAGCTGATTCAAATGGCTAAATTACCTCCTAAACATGTCTTGAAGTTCTCCAGAGGCCTGGTAAGGAACTAATCGTTTGGTTTACGTGTGTTGACCCAGGGTGATATCTAAAACCTGCATGACACCGGTCCTTGAGGTCTGGAGTTCCCCCACGCCTGCACTAAAATATAACTTAGTACTTGGTGGAGAAACCCTTGTTGCATGAAGTTTGAGACTGATTTCTTACTGATTTCTAAATAATCACATGAACACTTGTCACCATCAGCCTCTTGCGGTGAGTCTGTGGGAGCCAGAATTCTGGCTGGGTTGTAGGGGATCAAATACTTTTTTCACTCAATTACATTTTTATGACTTTTATGTAATGTGATTTCTTTATCTGGATTCTCCTTTAAAATGAAACTACCATAAAAATGAGAGACGATTCATTTCGTTGTAGGTAAGCAAACTTACAATTCCAGCAAGGCATCAAATAATTATTTCTCTCACTTTATATTCTATATATTTAGTGGAGGGCAAGTGCCTTTGTAAAACTGATCTGCACATAATGAAAATCCTGCTGTATTCATTCAGAAGTAAAATCAGTGACTGACCATAAACTCAGATAAGGTTCTGGTGGTGCCATAGATGGATATAGGTAGAGGATCATTTACTTCAACCTTTGTGAGAAAGAATAGAAATTTTAGAGACTTCAATATTGGCTCCATTTTTGTGCCAAAAATATAACACGTAAATCCCACCTAAATGAATGAAGTGACATTGAAACAATATCCTGGAATTTCACTCGTGAAAACTGGAGCACAGATTTCGTGGACAAAAAACCAAACCAAACCCCGAGTCCATGACACCTGTAGGCCTTTTCAGGTATAACTTGCTGGACACAAACTCTCAGCATTTGTTGAGTTCAGTTAGCTTCAGATCTTTGTACTAAAGCCTCCACCAACTGAGCATGAGACTTTTAAGGTTAACATTCAGACTTTTTTATTTATTGGCTTTTTATGTAGTTCTTTTTACATTTCTTTGTGAAGCTGTCACTTAATTATCACTTCAGACTGGCAGCATTGAAGGCTGTCAGAACAGAAGAAGTCACTCATGTCTATTGGGGACTAGATAATCACTTCTCTTCCTCATGTACAAACAACACAATTCCCCAGAAAGTGAGCCAGTTCACGATGTAACAGGATTTAATGGTGGCAATAATCTCTTGCAGGGAAATCTGACAGGTGGTGCAATTTCCCAGGCCTTTGCTGTTCTTCTAATCTGGCCTCTAATCCCTTAGCATGCTCATAGCCCGACTTGGAATGACAGGCTACTCGGAAAATTATTTACTTGGAAAGAGATTATTTGGTGCGCTGAAAGGTGATGCAAGTTTAGCCGGGGATTGTTTTTGCCAGCGTGCATCTCCAGGATGTTTTGGGGGCTGACAGGGACACAACACCAGCTCTTCATTGGTATTCTGGAGGTACTCTGCCTGTCTTGCTGTACTATACAATACATAGACTTTGTGACAAAGTTGATGAAGCATGCATTTTCATCACAGTGCCAGGGCAGAGCACCGACAGTGGCGATGGGAGCATTAAGCAGCAGTGAAGAAGGAAGTTTGTGAGGACATAAGCAGTGCAGAGTTATGCAATGTGTGTAAGATAGAGTGTAGAAACCATGTGTGTGTTTGCTTGTGTTTGTGTACTGCTGTATTTCTATATAATGAATCTGTGCATGGCATTTTGGGTGTAGCGTGCAGTATTTCTACCCATGTATTCACACATACTGTCCTCTGGAGTCAAGCTGAGTAGGAGGATTGGCCAGTTGTTTATATAATAAGCATTTTACTCTCATTACTTGTTAGAAATGAGTTATCACTTGGCCTAGAGTAAGCAGCTTACATAGGTCTAATCATACTACAAGAACTTATGGAATCAGATAATGTAGGTAAAAACCATGAATAATGTGAATAATGTGTAGGCTGTGTAGTATATATAACTGTCATGTCATTACTCGACTGGAGCCCTGAGTAACTGCCTACAGTGAATGAATGCAGATACCAACCTTACAGAAATGAAAGCCGCTGGTACTAATGCTGCTACTATTAGCTACATTCTGACTATTTCCTACTCCAATGTTACATGATTGGCCTAAATTTAATCAAATATTAAATCAAATGCAAAATTACTTTCTAGGAACCCCTCTTCTACCATAGATAATTGCTGGAGGATCCAATGATGACGCGGATACAGAGTATTTATAAAAAATAAAATGCGGGTGTTACTGTCTTTTGCCACAACTTTTGAAAGGCCAACGGTGCACCCAGCTTTGACCATGTTGGATGGTTCACCTTTATTTATGTTAATGTTAATCCGTGAGAGACTGCAGTCCCCATCTCTCACAGTTCGCTAAATGCAGCTACCTGTTCCAAAAGTAAAGACTGCCTGGTGGGGTCATCGGTGCTGCAGTGCACTGCTATTATACACTTATCTGTATAATTGTATCATCTGGTATATATAAACAATTTAGTGTGATATACACAGCCAGAGGAGACTGTTATCTGCGATGTCTGCTCCAGATACCACAACTTCTCCTTTCAATGTTTGACCTTGGCTGAGAATGTGTACATTTAACATTTTTCTCAGCATAACAAGGGACCCAACTTCTAATATCCAGCGCTGTGTATATACTTTTTTTTTTATTACTGGACTTTACTATAGGAACTTTGGACAGTTTAAAAAACGCTTATTCCTAAGGGTATTTTAAATTGTATTATTTTATGCCCTTATTTATAACCCATATTTATCTTATACCATGCTCTGATGCTACCCAGTCTCTGAAACAAGTCGTTCATCCTCCCTAAGCCAGCTTTCTTCTGATGGGCTGCCCCCATGAGATAATTCAATAAGTAAAAATAAGTAAAGAGAGCCCCCCTCTACTGTATACAGAGAAAAAGTCTGAAGCTAAATAAACTAAAACTGAAACCTGAGCTTTTTACTGACAGGGATTACTTATACATACACAGATATCATTATTTGAATTTTACTGTGATTATCCATCTCTCTAACAGTATGCTGACACACTAGCTTTAGACCCCAAACACGCTACACATCGCAAATCTCTCACATCTCAAAGCACCGCCGTCACTCCTAAAACTCCCCCCTCCCTAGAAACTAAATGCCATGTTGCCATATAATTTTTTTGATTGGTCCACATGGTACATTTTTGCACCAATGGGAAACGGGAGGGAGGAGGAGTTTGGGTTTTGTTTTTGCTCGCAGGCGGAGAGTGCTTTTGAGCGCTTTCCTTATAAAACGCCGTTTTTACCGTTTCTTCCCACAGTAAATATAAACAACGAAAGTATTCGGGAAAAGACCCAAACATTGCATATATTTTTATAATAACTCTGGTTTTACGTGGCCTATCAACACAATTTAAAAACTGGTATAAAGTCCGCACTTTTTCCGTCAATTGTCCTACTCACATCTCCAATGGTTGTACGCGTTGTCATTAACGTGGCTTCACTCCACATCAGCCGCTTTGTTAGCTAAAACGCCAGTGTCGGCACATAAGGACGCTGTCATAGTCTTTCAACGACGTTGATTAGCTGCGTATATACGAATGTGAATCGCATCATTGGCTGGACTATGGGATAAGGTGGCATCGTTCTAATCCCATACTGGAGCAGCCAGTCACTTACTGACTAACACTGCAAAACAGAATTGTTAACGTATTTCAGGGATTACACCACTGATCTACAGATTAGTAAACTACCAGCTCTACATATTGAAGTACAGCATCCTGTTGCTACTTTGCCATGGTGTGCACCAATGAATGCTAAAGGAGCGTGAATCACTGAACCCATGGCACCATTCTCCTTACTTTATGCATCCCCCAGGGATCTTGTGGGTGCACTGGGGGTGCAGTTGGGTTTTGTGTGGGAGAAGCCCACCCTGTGAAACCTTGCAAACCCTGGTCTTAACTGCACCTCATGTAGGCAATTAATATGTGTAGATCAATTAATAGTTCATGAATCTGATTAGGTACTCTGTCGTTTAGCCTACTAAGCTCTAAGACTAATGAAAAACGCTCGAGGCATGTTTTAATACACCGCTATGTGTGGTGATATTTTTTTAGTGTGAAGGATGCCTTCTCGCTGTGTTTTCAGTTGATGTGGTTTAGAAGGATCAAATGACTCTTTCCTGTTGGTAAGCTCTTCAAGTGACCCTCTCCTCTAGTGCAAAGCTGCTGCACATTTGTCTCTGGCAAAGACACAGTGGGACTGCTTTGGTGGAGAAATGATACCGTGATGATTAAATAGCTGACTGCTGAGCTGGGTTCAGTAGTGATGGCAAGCTGCGGCCTGTCTCCCACAACCCATAATTAAACCATCTGAAGAGGCGCAAAGTATAGTGATTATTTGTAGTTGGTTTATGGCACATTCAGCTGGTGCCTGCAATACTTTCTTTATCTTGTCATGTTCCCTCGTCCCCTTAAATAAGCCTCGTTCGTTACACCCCGTTTGCCCTGTGAGGAGCTCTGTTAAAGGGCTGCACTTTTCCCACAGCTTGTGCTGGGTGGCTCAGGGCTCCATCTGCAGAATTCATCCACGGCAACAAAAACACATTCTTTGCTTTTTTGAACCACTTTCAATAATAAAAGAGAGGAGCTAGAAAGACCTCAAGTTTAAGAGAAAGTAAAAAAAAGTGATTTACATGTAAAGTCTGTAATATTTTTCTTTTCAGTCTGCGAATATAAACTGTAGAGAAATGGAAAGGTTTTAATGGCAGCCTTGATTTTTTTGTACCTTTTGCACTTGTAGGGCTGAACAGTAGATGAGCATGTTTGAAGAAAGAGCAGAAATATGCTTGTTGAATAGTAGTGAAGTTCAGAAAGTCAGTTTTTTTTCTCTTCCTTTTTAGTCAATAAGCTCGTTGACCTCTAAGTGTTCCCTAGTATTCTGCTTTATAGAGGAAAGATAAGATGGGTTTTGCACCGTTAGCCAGAATTTTGATTTCAAGGTTTTTGTCACGATGCCATTGTAGCTCCGCTTTAACAAAAGTAAAGGGGCCACTTCACACTTGTGTCTGACTGAAATGTAGGTTAAGAGATCAGTCAAGTCTTAAGAATTGTCAACTTGTCTCAGTTATTATTAGCCAAGTTAGCTGCAGAAAACAAAAGCATATTTACTTGACTTTATACACCTAGAATAGGAAATACAACTAATACTGCCAGTGCTGCTTTTGAACACAGTTGTGTGCGTTTTGTGGCTCTGGAGGGGCTTTCTCATATCTAAAAAGAAGCCTGGCGATGTTGTTGTGTAACTGAAAGCTTCCTACAAAACTCAAAAGCTATCGGCACGAACAGAGGGATGGATAAAATTAAAATAGACATGCAGTTATATACCGCTCTAAATTTGGTGGCTGCAATCAAAGAAGCACATGTTTATAGTGATGAGTCTTCCAACCTGAACCACCATATCGACCCCCTGAATACTAAAGAGCTAGAAACACAAACAGCACGTCTTTAAAGAAGCACTCATAACAGTTAATAAACATGTACGACGTTGCAATTTACAGCATTTATTATAGCAGCTAAAAAAAATTTTCATAATAGTTCACAGTTTTTGCCCAAATGATATTTGGAGGAAATTATAAGACAATAATCCAGTTTATACTGTAGCACATGCAAACAATAATTTATGTTTTGGTTCCTGGTGCTGTTGCATGGTGTATTTAAGTAAGTAAAGTAAAGTAAGTAAAACTTTATTTATATAGCACCTTTCAAGATAAAAATCACAAAGTGCTTCACAGAAGCTAAAACCTAAAAATAAAAATCAACCAAAAGCAAGTTTAAAAAGATGGGTTTTTAGCTGTTTTTTAAAAGCGACCACTGAGTCCACAGATCTCAGGCTCAAAGGGAGAGAGTTCCACAATCTGGGGGCCACAGTTCCAAAAGCTTTGTCGCCTTTTGTTTTCAGCCTCGTGTGTTGGACAGCAAGCAAGCCCTGGTCACATGACCTCAGGGACCTGCGGGGAATGTATGGATGTAAAAGTTCACTTATATATGTTGGTGCTTGTCCATGCAGAGCCCTGAAAGTCAAGGTCAAAACCTTAAACTGGATTCTGAATTTAACGGGGAGCCAGTACAGCTGAATCAGCAGGGGTGTGACATGGGAAAACTTGGAGGACTTGGTCAGAAGCTTTGCAGCAGCGTTCTGAACAACTTGCAGACGCTCCAAAGAGGCTTTACATAAACAAGTAAACAAAGAATTACAATAGTCCAGACGAGATAAAACAAATGCATGAATGACAATTTCTAATTCGGAGCGCGATACAATGGGACTCAGCTTAGCAATGTTTCTCAAGTGATAAAAACAGGAGCGAACCAAAGATTTTACATGGGCATCCAAAGTCAGAGCTGAGTCAATACTAACACCAAGGCTCCTGATAGACGGTTTTGCAAATGTAGCAAGTGGACCCAAGTAACACTAGGTACAAAATTTTTAGGAGCACAAACAAGAACTTCAGTCTTCTCCTCATTTAGTTGAAGAAAGTTTCCAGCCATCCAACATCTAATGGAGTCTATGCACTTGTGCAAAATCTGTAGCTTGGAAACATCACGGGGCTTAAAGGAGATATATAACTGAATATCATCTGCATAGCAGTGATACGAAATGTCCTTAAATGTGCTCAATAAGTGTTGAAGAGGAAGTAAATACAGTACGAACAATAAAGGCCCCAAAACTGAACCTTGTGGCACACCATAGGCAAGAAAAGTAGAAGAGGAACTGTACTTAGAGGTAGCCACAGAAAAGGCTCGTTCATGCAAATAGGATTCAAACCAGTCCAAAGCAGCCCCTGATATACCCACCCAGTCTCTCAGTCTATCTAGCAGAATATGATGGTCCACAGTATCAAAGGCGGAGGTCAGATCCAACATCAACAGAATGGAGCATTCTCCTGCATCACATCTCATCAAAATGTCGTTGGAGACTCTAAGAAGTGTAGTTTCAGTAGAGTGAGCTCTACGAAAGCCAGATTGGAATTTATCCAGAATGCTGTATTCATCTAGAACAGCTATAAGCTGCTTAGCCACAACCTTTTCTAAAATCTTAGAAATGAACGGTAATTTTGAAATCGGTCTATAGCTACTGAGAAGAGAAGCATAAAGCTTAGGGTTTTTTTTAACAGTGGGTGAATAACAGCATTCTTACAATAAACAGGGACCTGGCCAGAAACCAGTGAGGTATTGATAATTGTGAGCACACAGGGACCAATAGACTGAAAGACATTTTTAAACAAAGATCCAGGTAAAATATCAAGAGAGCAGGAGGATGCTTTCATTGAATTAACTAACTTGACCAGCTCAGGTAAGGACACAGGTAAAAATCTTTCTAAAATTACAGGCCTAGCTTGAGTTGGAGCAGACAAGAGAGACACAGAAGGAGAGATATTGTTCCTCACGTTACTGACTTTTTCAACGAAGAAAGAAAGAAATTTTTCACAATCTTCATTTGATGAAATTGGGACAGCATGTGGAGCAGGAGCAACAATATCACTAATTGTGTCGAATAGTACCTTAGGGTTACCTCTGCTCTTAGACACTAAGTCTGAGAAATAGGCTGCCCTCGCATCTCGAACTGAAGTGTTGAAAGTGACTAAAAGGTCCTTTAAATGAAGAAGATGGACATGCAAACGCGTGTTCCTCCATAAACGCTCAACCTTACGGCAGCAACGCTTTAAGAAGCGAATGCTGTCATTTATCCAGGGAGACGACTTTGAAACCGGAGCTAGTCTAACTTTGACAGGACAAACATTGTCTAAAATACAAAGACAATGATTATTAAAAAGATTTGTTAAAAAATGAACATCTTTATAAGGAGATAAAACTAAATTAAAAGCATCGGAAAATTTAACAGCACTAGAGGAAGTTAAGATGCGAGAGCTAACCACATGTCGAATAGGAGAGAGTCTATCATTAGTTTGGTTTGCTGAGGGCACTGTACTGCTGAAACTGCCCTACATTGTTTATTTACCATACTATTCTTATAGTTGACTGTATGTCAAAGGTGGACACAGTCACACAGCATCACCCAGTATTTTGTGGACAACTGATTTTATGTCTTGAGTTTTGCATTTTCTTTGTTTTTGGAACTAGAAGTGACCAATCCACTCTCTTCTCAATACATTAGAAATGGATGAGTAATAAAAGAGTTGCTGCTAAGGGGAGGGAGGGGGGGGGGGGGTTACCTTTGTCCCTGAGGTTACCTTATGAAATCCCTGAATTCTCCACAGCCAAAATGACACTCGGTGTACAGGCTCATTTTCGGCTTCACACAGGCACACTTGCAGAAATAACCAAATAATTAAGCTTATGTCACATATCCCTCAGTGCTACAATGATTCAAAAACTTTAATCTGCACTTACTGAGAAACACAACTGAATTGTATTATGGGAAATGGAAATCCATGTGGATTAAAAATCTGAATATGTAGCCGCCTCTACTGCTTCAGCTTCCATCATTCTTATAATGATCTGTCTCTCACAAGCTGCCCACCTCCATGAAAGTTCAATATAAAGTCAGTGGAAAATTTCTTTATTATGAACAGCTTACATGGCTCACTGTACCTCAATAAAAAATGGCCAAAATGAGTCTTGAGACAGCTCTGTGGCTGACTCCTTGCCTCCAGGTATTCCCTTCTGCTGCATTAGTGGCTGTATCTGAATTCTGCTTCCTCATTGTGGACAAAACCAAAAGATTTTTATGGTTTGAAGTCTTTGGAGATGTCCTACATCACACTGTAAAGAAATATAGAATCCTTTCACATGCAATCTTTATATTAGTGCTGAGACATAAAATCACTGTAGGATAGTGAAAGATAGGTAACAAAAGAAGACCTGTTACTTCCGTGCAAACGTGGAGATTTGAAAATAACAGAGTTAAAAATAAACAGGGAAACAAACGTGTTTTTTGCAATCACTCTGAGTAAAAATGAAATAAATTTGAGTGTGGCTGTTTTGGTAGTTACTGTGATTCAGTCCCATAAACACACACGCAAATATTAACTTTACTCTCACCTACTCATTCACACTCAGGCCGCTGTGAATAAAACTCACACTTAAAAACTCAGACACAGTCACACAGACACACGTGTGACTGAAATCTGGTGATATATAGTTGCCAAGGCGCTGACTTATTTATTTATATTCTCTCTAGATAGCTGATCATAAACCAAAAAATCCTAGAGAGGGGAGCGAGGTTGTAGAGAAGCAGCTTGATAAATGGTTGGGTGAAAAAAATGGACACTTGATAGGCCACTGTGATGGGAGAGACACGGATACTGGCCAGAAAATAATAACCCCTCCCTCAGCTGTGAGATAACACCTCAATCTGTCTCTTAAAGCAGGGGAGAAAAACGGAGCGATAATTCCATTAGGGGGCACAACCAATTCTTTTCAATATCTTTAGACAATAAGTGTGCTCTCGCGTCCCCTTCTCCGAATGTCAATTGTATCTGTTGTTGCTGCTGCTCGGGCCGCCAGTCAATATGTAAACCTGGCAGAGATGGATCGGTCACCAATAATCAGTTTCCTCTGGGATTTGCTGATTACCAATCCTAGAAAATTGAATACAGAGAGCAGACAGAGGTGCAAAAATGCATTTTCCATTGCTTTGAGCCTGGGATGAAGCAGAAAACAGATGCATTTGTTGGACGTTGCAAAAAGCTGCTCTGTGTCCTGCCTGAATGAAAGGAATGAGGAGCTTAATGGGCTTCCTATTGCTTCTCATTGAGGTGAATGCTGTTCAGTTGTCCCTCATTCTGTGCATATTAAGAGAACTGCTGCTGACATCAACTCTATTAAATACAAACCCCCTTCTTCCTGAACTGCGTGTGCTTTGAATATCCGATCCAATCAAGGCACCCTGTGCAATTTCGTTTTTGTGTTCAGAATTATTTATGTGAGCTGCACGAATAACCAAAGGTGATGGTTAGAGTCTCACACACAATAAGCAAGCCTTCAGCATCCTTTCAGACGGGATAAATGTAGAATGAATTCAGTGTGCATTGGTTAGGATGCTCTACTGCACATATACACCGCGGCAACGTCTCGGGAGAGCAGCAGCTTGTCACGTCTCGGGTGTTAGAAGATCTTTGTTGCTGTTCTGTCTGTGAGAAACTTGCATGACGGAATCTGGATCGTCCTCAGTGAAAGCTGTTGTTTTATGTGAACACCCTGCTTGTGCATTTCCTTCTTCTTGCCAGCAGAAGTCACCATTGCTCTGCCTAAAAGAGAAGAAGTTTTGCCCTTCAAAAGCAGCTCCTGTTCAAAGTAGAGTTGGCTTGATGAACTCTCTACCAGATGGGAAAGCACAGTGTTCTCATCAGCAGGCATTTCTGAATAACCTTCACAAATCAGAGCCATTATTTTACCCATTCAGAATTCCATTAAAAAAATAATAAAGATGATATTATAGACGGACATGCAGGAAACTGAAGGGGGAAATACAGGACATAAAAAAAGTTTAAGACCACTTGAAAAATGCCAAAAAATAATTTTGCATGGTTGGATCTTAACAAGGTTCCAAGTAGAGCTTCAACATGCAACAAGAGGGAATGGGAGTGAGATAAAACGTTTTTTGAGCATGCAATTTATTGAAAACAATGCTTAAGCTGACACAGGCTTCATGTGGGCTTAAACTTTTGTTCAGGACTGAAATTTGCCTTACAGTGATTACCCTTTATTTAAAATGTGGTTGCCACAATTTTTGATCTTTTCACCTTAGTCAGAAGCGAGATTCGCGGTGTTTTAATTTAGCTTTAATGTGGATGGCTGTCTCAGTATATTTGAAAATGGAAAAACACCTCTGTGAAGCCTGAAGTCCCCAAAATGGTGAAAATTGATGAAACAATTGTCAGTCCAAAACTGATAAAACAATTGAATTCATTTATTTATGACTTCCTTACACTGAAAGTGCTATCCATGTGACCATAGTTGAAGTGACACATAAATATAGAAAACATCCATGCATACAATTAGAATGCTGACTTTGAATTAAATTAGAAAAAAATCAAAAAATTAATGAAAAATTGGTTTGAGGGTCACACCTTAACCAGCAGTACAATAAAAATCTTCTGATAGTTCTGTGCAGACTCTGAACTTAACCATGAATTGATGCTACAAACAGATAAACTGTGACCGTGTGAGTTGAAGACAATGTTACAGATTTACTGTTAGATTTTCACAAATCACGTGTGTCAGATACAATATTATGTAATAATTTTATTTAAGGTTTGGTGTGCAACTCTTCTGCTTTCAGCTGCTGCTGTGGCTCCTGGTTACAGGAATTTAGGAAAAACTCCAGGAAAGAGTACAAAGAGCTGTAAGCAAGAAACACAAACGTGTTTGTTATATTTTATCATAAAAATTTGCTCTTTGAGAACCACTAACAGACTGATCTGTTAGAAGCTAAGCATTATGCTGAAAATATATCCTATGTGCAGAAAATTCTTCTTTCTTTTTAAATAAACGTACTTTGGCACAAGATTCATTTAGACAGCGTGAGAGCAAAAAACTTTAGGTGATAGCACATGTCTAATGCCAGAACAGAAGTTGGCTATGCTGGTGAAACAGATCCCAAAATGTCACATTCTGGTCTTAACCTGTAAAGCCCGAACCATGAAATAATTGTTTTAATTTGTATTGTTTGTATCATTACATATTACTGGGTAAATTCCATTTTATCTAGAAGTTTACTGTTGGTTTGTGTCTCTGTAGAAAGAAGTGGCTTTAGAAAGATCTTTAATGCCTTCTTACCAAATAAGCTTTAAGTTCTATAGCAGCAGTGACTCACTGAAATGTTCCTTCTGAGGATGTCTGAATGTAGGGCAATGTCAGGTCTTTTTTTTTTAATCTGCAAGAGGAAAGTGGAAGAAGAGGAAATGATGCCAAAATCAGAGATAGGAAAGCTAAGGGGGGCTCATGCTATAGACAGCAGGAGACGGTGAAACCAGAACAAGAAAATGTCACACTGCACATAGAAAGATAATAGCAAACTGCTCATGCAGTCATGGGATCACTCTGTGCACTATGGGGTCACAGCCGGTGCTTTTTTCATTGCTTCCAGGCCTTGCCGGGGTCTGACATATACACACATACAGGCATTTCTGCTGGCGTAAGCTCACACTGTCAGCATGGAGGATTTACTGTGAGCAGGCCTGGCTAACGAGAGGTCACGCAGAGACCCCTCCTCCTGGGTTCATCATTACTCCCGCCAGCCGCTGTCGAAAAATCGATTTTCAATTCTTTGACGGTGCGAGATTGAGGACTTTGCTTAATGCTTTTATGCAGTGTAACACTCAGCAAGTGATCCCATTTGGAAAATGTTTGGAGTCACCGTGTAGGGTGGTGTGATCAATGAACATAGCTATATGTGCCCCTCTGGTGATTAAAGTGCAAGCATCATTGCTTAGATCTTCACATGACCCCTCAGACTGCATCGCAAAGACAAGATGAAGATGATCCATCTTCATTTACAGCCCCTCATATCTGACTGAGCTGTTGTCTGTTTATTCAATTGATCTGTTCATAATGTTATGAATTTATATAAGGCAGAACGCCTATCTGCATTCCCCGCGCTCAGATCTGCCTCTCATCTTTCACATATCAGTATAATCAGCAAGAACAACGCTGATATTCAGAGCCTTGACAGTAAAACAGCAGGGACTCCTTGGCATACTAAATCACACACAATATGAATACAAAACAATGCTCCGAGCCTCTTGTGATGCATGGATGTGCATAATTATACAACGCAGGATTTTTCTCTCAAGGCACTCCTTTGTTTGGAAATTGTCCTTCTTTCTGACATAATGTTTTTTTAGTAAGTTGCCCCCAATATATTCTGTAAGAAATGGAGAAATGTGTATGATTTATTTCAAAGTGGCAGTGGAATGAATGTAAGGTTGGTATTATTGTATGCTACATGTTTTTTTTATTGTCATCAAATCCAATAGATAAAAACCAACTAATAATAATGTTTGTGTACCAAAGTCTAGATATAATATGTGCTTTTGCTCTGGGCCATAGAGCTCCATTGTCTCACATTAAAACTAATCAGAGAGCTCCAGTCCACACAGGGATATATGTTCCTCCATTACCACGAGCACACAGTGATGTCTATTTTCACTCGGCTCCACAAACACCATCCTGCTGCACTACGTATGTAAATTTGTAACAATACACCAAATCGGAGTTATTCCTCCATTAAAAATAGTCCCCAGACAAAATGCACTATTGCGTTCTGTTTTTTAAAACCTATAGGTTGCAGGTATTTAATAAGCTCAGTGGAAAGACTCCTTCAAACAGCTGTGAGGACCAAACCCAAATGTAGCTCCTGGTAATGTTTTGTCAGTGCAAATGTCTCATGGCACCGTTGCTTGTTAAAGACTTATGAAATTCATTCGTTCCCGAGGGTCTTTCGTAAGTCAAAAATTTTCGTAAGTCAAAGCACCGATCACGCCTTTTGAGTGAGGCGACGCTGAACGATAGGCTATAGGCTAATTGCTAACTAGAAGAACAATACATCGTTCAAGTGGAACAGCGAAGCGCAATTACGAAAGCCAAGGGGTTGTCACATGATTCGGAAGGCATTATGGTCATTCTGGGCTCGGCCAACCAGAGCCAGCGGATTTCGCAACACGGGCATTTTGCTGTAACACGGGCAGAAATATTGCCGTTAAGTGCCTTTGTAACTTTTTAGTTTAACGGGGTATTCGTAAGTCGGGGTTCCACTGTATTGAGTATGTTGGTTGTAACTCCTGTATAACCGGGCAGCTGGTACTGTACTCTAATACAGCCAGGGGCTTCACATCATTCCCCTGATCTGGGCCAGCTTTTAAAAGCTGATAAATAACACAGCACGCAGGGAAGAAGGAGACTGTGAAGTGGTAACCTTGGATTTTGGATGATGTTTACTTTCCTAAAAAATTTATGTAGTAATGTAATTAGAAAGTAGAATGTAACACTTTAATACACATTGGGGATACACTTATTATTGAGCGACCAGCAGAGGCTGCAGGTTTAAGGCAATGTGGCATGGGCTCCCATCACCTGATAGATTAAACTCTTCCTGAACACAGTAGAAAATTCATTTTGTAAATTATGATCCTTGTTAGAGTCAGAAAGCAGGATAAAGTATTGGAGGCTTTTGATTGTGAGTGACTTGTGGTCGACAAGGCATCCATAATATTAACTGTCCAAGCTGGTGTGATTAAGCTTTCCAGGCATCCATTAAAGTGAAATAAATTTTTAGTTGAAAATGCAGTCTGTAATTTTATGGATTACACTTTGTCTGTTTCTCTCAATCATCCAGATAAACAAAGACCTGGCCTTCCTTTTCAAGCTCTCAAGACTGCAACAAGATTTTATCCAGCAAGCACATATACATCACAATTTGGACATCTTTCCTTATACCTCTAAAGGGGAAATATATTACCAGTTTTAATACTAGTGTGAAATGATGGTAGAACGAAAACAGATAACCAAAAAGACACTTAATAGTGGATGAAAATGCCGTAGGACTTCAACATGCATTGCATCAAAAAACATTTGTGCATCTGTACACATTATATATTATACTGTGGCCTACAACACAAAAGACAGTCTAAAGTTTGTCTGGCATGTAGTCCGAAATATCCTGCGGTCTGCAGCAGGGGTAAACTGTATATAAGAGAGGCATTCAAATGCTGTACATCAGAATGACCAGTCAGTGTAGGGGCTGAGCCCTATTGATTTATTCATCAAAGAGAAATTTTACTGATGTTTGGAGCTTGGCAGGTGTTTGGATCAGACAACAGTGCCAAAGTTTAGCGCTGAATCAGAATGATGATAGGCGGCCAGTGGGATTTTCGTTTGCGTGTGTGTGGAGGACAGAAGAGAGGCTTGAGCTCAATTCATAGCACCTGCAGGGAGAACTGATCCACTGGAGCAGCTCATTTCATGCTGGTGATGGAGAGAATGCATATGTATGGACAGGAGTGTCTTGGAAAAGGTGTCTTTGTTTATGTGCATGCGCATGTGTGTGTGTGCTTTATGTATGAAAGTAATGCAACAGCTGTGTTCGAGGCACTTTTAATGGCAAGGCCACAGAGCCATCTGGTGGATTATTATGTTAAGCCTTGTCAAGCCTCGTCTTCTGAAACGAGGCGGCCAAGCAGAAGCCACTGCTCACTTTGCTAAATTTAGACTTTGACATTTGGGAAGATTTGCTTTATAAATTAAAAATCCATACCACTGTCATGGTGAGAGCATAAAGCTACAGCCAGAAATGTGTTTATTTGCTCTCCTGACAACTATTTCTTTAGTAGTCAGTAAAAGAGAAGAAGAAATCCAAACTGCTTCAAATATTCATTAGTGGAGGAGTGTGTGTGATTTTCAAAGCAGAGTGTTTTCTCTTTTATATATCCCTCCCAAAGGAATACACATTGTGGTGCGCATGCTATATGGCCTACACATGTACTGTATACTCGTATGGTTGCTTCTCGCTCGCTGAAGTTCATCTGTTTGAAATTCTCAGCTTGTATCACAGTAACTATCAAAGTATGGCTGTGGAGGAATTAATTACACCACAAATGGTTACCCACAGATGGCAGCGGGAACCAATCAGAATTGATTTGAGCAATCCGTTAAGCATCTCTATCTGACCTGTGCAGAACACTACCTCATCTGATATGGACATTGTTATGCACTCCATTGATTGCCTGGTCAAAGGAACAGATAATTAAAATCTTTGTTTGTGTGTGTAAGTGTGTGTGTGCACGCGCGCGGGGCAGCCTTCCAGATAATCTGTAACTTTTTCTCTGCTTGTTTGAAGTATCACAACAAAGAAAATATTCCATAAAAGTTTTGAAAGGTGTGAAAAATTGCTTTGAACTATCTCCACCGGCTTCCAGTAATGTATTTCTTATCGCAGCTGCGGTGTCTGTAATGCACCGTGGCATCGTGTTGTTATTAGATGCATATTGCAACTTTTAGGGATAATTCCAATTTTCCATGAGATAGGAAGAGGCCGCTTCTTTGGCTTGAGAAAACACCAAGCCCAGCCTGAATAAATGCACCATTTGGCAATGCAGATACCATTATGTAAACCTTGCAGCTCATTTAAATCAGAATTTAAATCATAGTCACAACTTTTTACTTATAGCTTTCATTATTAAAGATGGTGCTGGCCAAAAATAAGCATCCTGTTTGTCAAAACATAACGTTTGTTCCTGTTTTGTTAGTTGAAGGTTTGAAAATATGTCAGTTAACTGGAAAGTTATTTTTAAGCATAACAATGATCCCAAACAAATAATGCAATTACAGTAAAAGTATACCTGGATACACACAATGGAACACTATCTGTCATGGATTGGCCTCCCCAGAGCCTGGACCTCAAGACAGAATGGAATAAAAGGCAGCCAACATCCAAAGAAGAGCTCTGAATGCCCTTCAAGAAGCTTAGAGAACTATTCCTCAAGACTACTGAAAGAAATTAAAAGACATCTAGGAACATGCAATTTCTTATGAAGGCGTATTAAAAGATGTAATAAAGGTTGCCATCAAATGTTGACTTTCAAACTTATAGGAAGTGTAGAAACTCCATTTTCCCCCATATACTTTCTGTGATGGTCCTGGGTGTCTGGTCCAGGATTTTCAACATTAATGCAAATCAGTTTCAATAAAGGACTGGAGCCAATTTGTCATTTCCTACTGAAATATAAGCGACAGAGGGGTGGCCCAGGACTTTTGCTCATTATTTACTACTGATTACTACTGATATTTATACTGATTCTGTTGATTCAGTATAATTGTCTTTGGTTTGTTTGATCTTTTTAAATTATTCCTTGTAGATTACCCATCGAGTGACTTTTTGCAATAATACTACCGTCTTACTGTCTTAAATGTGCTATACTTATGTCTTTTAGACCTCACCTCCATCACCTACTTTGTTACCACTAATGCTAACACTGACGCTTCAAAATGCAGAGTACATAACTGACTGATGGTGACATGGTGCCTACATCGCTTTTTTTTTATATAAAAGATGTGTTCTAAGCCTCACGATATTTAATTTTGGATTTATTTGGATGTTATGTTTGTCTCTCAGTGAGTATTCTGCTATAAGCAGGAACTCACCAGCTATCACGAGGAAAAGGCACGAAACAGAAAACCAGCAGAACAGATACTCGGAAAAATAAAATTACATCTTAAACCCCTCAAAGTAGGTCTCATGTGATGCTTGATGATAAAAAATTGCCTCCCTTTGCCAAACAACATTTTAGCCTCCAGTGCACTAAAGCAGCAGTTAGACTAAAATGCCTAACTGCTGAGAACCTTTTGAAACCAGCTCTCTCTTCATTTAATCTTCTTGCTCCCTAACCTGATTCCCCTTCATCTTCTTTGCCGACTGTGGCCTTGGGAATCTAATTCATGAGAGGTTGATGACAGAATGGGGCCTGCGGTCCCGTTAAAAGGCTCCTGTGCTTTTGCCACTGCAGTGAGATTACTGTGTTGTTAGAGCTGGACATCAAAGGATGAGTGTAACAGGGTATTTATGAGAGTGGTGTTACTGAAGTTGAGATGAGCTTGACGGAAAGTTATTTGAACTCCGACTGTATACTGTGACTACTAATATTGATACTTCTGGAAATATAACTTAACAACCACTGAAATAGAATTTGGCTATCTCAGATTCTGTGCTGATTACCAATTCTAAATGTCTAAGATACTCACCCTATTCGTGCACCATATCCTTTATGATAATGCTTTTTGAGTTTTAACACTTTTCATATTGTAAAATGTTAAAGGGAACAACTTCTTCTAACTAAAAATACTGATGCTATGCAGGCACATTTTCCCAAAGGGAAAAAAATCTTCATAGTGTATTCTGTGGATACTAATGGGGAAAACAATGTTTATATACAGGAGTGTAAAAAAGTGCTTTTTGTTTTTAGGGAGACGGCAATCCTTTGGGAAAATAAGGGAGTAGCCAAAAGTACCTATTATCCCTAATTTAAAAACTTGTAAGAAATGTGTTGTAGTTTGAGTGAACTGATTCTTGAAATGCATTATTAAAATGTGCTGTTTTGCCCCATGGGAATCAATCTTTTTGTTGTACCTTGCTACCCTGGTAAATGTCCACATTTCTGAAATTCTGTGTGCCTAGTTTGTATCATTTTTTGGATACTGAAAGCTTCTGTGTGCATAATTTGTATTTTGCTTGTTTTTAAAACAAAAACATGTATTTGGTGTTTTCTGCAGAGGATGATGTATCGCAGATTTTGAAGCCTTTTCTGTGTCATGTTTCCAATGCTAATCCAGTGAGAAGCTATAAAAATAAAGTATTTCATTATGCTTGGCAAGAAAGCCACAAAGTCAGGCTTAACCAAAATGTGGTAGTTGGTAGGGTCAATACCTTTTCATGTATCTAATCCAAAACTTTCAAATCTTTGATTTACTTTATCATGTCTGTGGCTGCTATGAATCTGTAAGCTGCCATGCAGTCCATCCCCTCTGCACTGATGCCTGCTTTGCTCTGGACAAGGGGTCCTGGTGTTGCTCTCCATGCATGTGAAGGCAGGGAGGTCCCACAACAGAAACATCTTGCTAAAGATGAATTACAGCAGATAAAAGTGACAACCCTTTGATTATAATGGCCCAGGCTCAAATGTGATAGGCTCATGTGTAACTTCTGGCTCACTTTAAAAGTACATATGCTATTAAGCTAAGTAGGTGATTTCTTATTTAAAGTTCAGGCAAAGAAGAAGAGGCTGGTGTGCTTTTGGGAATTTTTTTAATGAAGTTTAAGTTTATCAGGCACAAACTTATTTTTCAAAATTGCCCACTGGAGCAACAGTAGAAGGCCTTTCCTCTATTTTGTCTCTTCCCTGCA